>NW_028318521.1:660000-857500 GCF_062004578.1 Staurois parvus
ATCATTTGACATTACAGAATGTTGATCAGAAGCTTTGCTTCCTTTGGTAACAAACAGCCCTCCATCAGTAAAGTTTCCAGTACTCCTCCCAAGACTAAATGGTTTTGTCAGTTATTACTACTTTTCACCAGAAGGGGACAAAGCATTTGCCTCCCATTAAGGGCCAGAGACACAAGCCACCATGTCAGGGAAGACAAGGCACAATGACCAAACTGGTCTAGGAGTGATTTGTCCCATGCAAATAGGATGTTCCTCTGCAAGGCAGTCATGTGAAACTGGGTAAATGTTACTGCCTCAGAGAAACACACCATTAAACCCAGAAGTCTCAAGTCAACTGACCTGAGATGCAGCCCTAGCCAGCTTTTCCTTGGGTAGGTAAATTCCGGCTGGTGTGGTGTCTGGAGTGGAATCTAAGTACTCCAGACACTGGGCTTAAGCCAGTCCCATTTCTCCACATTTAGTAAACAGCCAGATTGAAGAGTGATGCCAATGTTAGTCTTAAGGTTCAGTCTCCTTTAGAGAAGATCATACACAACCTATGACCAATATGCCATAGAAAGGCTAGAATTATGACTTGGTAGAGGGCCACAGATTGGTAGTGACTTTCCCCCACTGTAAAACAGAGAAACTGCTAGTGGCCTGGAAGGATTGGGAAGTGCTGCTATGTAATGCTGATGTCAATTGAGGTCAGAAAACCCCCCTTGTGTAAAGAGACAGTAACAGAAATTTGAACTTTTGGGGATAACTAAAGGCAATGAGAACTTTATGTTCCTAAGGGGAGACCTGAACAATTCCTTTGGTTAAAAGTCTCTGGATTGCCTGATAAAGGCATGCCAAACTTTGAGGAGAGACCAGGAGACTTGACCTAAAAAAAAAAAAAAAAAAAAAGAAACATCGGCAGAAGGCATGCAACTCCAGTTTGCATCTGAAGGAAACCACATCTTGCATCTATGTGTCTGCTACAAGTGCCCTCAAATCCTCTGAGAAAGCTGATGGACTTTCCCCACATTTAGGTACACAGCTGGGACTTCATATGGATGAAAGTTTGTGAGTGTCTGTCAGGAATGGACTTGCCAGTAACGGTGGGACTCACCTGCCTTGTGGGCTGCAGTACCAGGGCTGGCCAGTGAGTGCTCTCAGCAATCAGAGACTCAACCCTGCAGCCAGCCAAACACCTAAAGCTGATTATGCAGGTGTATTTATGGGATGGCCAGACCTGCAGTCTGGGCCTTGATGTGTGTTTTCCATGGGCCCCTGTACCTTGTAAACCTGTGTTCCTGATTCCTGTGTTCCTGTAGTGCGTTCCTTGTTGCCGACCCTGCCTGTTCTGATCCATGCTGACATTCTCCTGCTCTGACCCCCGGCTCGTCCCTGACCATCCTTCTGCCTGATCTTCTGTACCGTGCTGCCCGTGAGTTACTGAACCCGGCGTGTGACCTGACTACCCTTGTCTGCTGCTTGTACCGTGCCTGTCCCCACCGTTACAGACCTGGCTAGTCTGACCACGACGCTCCTGACTGTCATCCATCCATCCATCCCGCTCGGACCTGGACCTGCCAGCACTCTCTACCACAGCCGGACGCACTCAGGGGTCGCGACCTAGTTCCAGTCTTCACCAAGTACATCCCCACCATCAGGGGCCCTGGTGAATAGCAGGCTGGGACTTAGACCCCGCGCCCTGAGGAAATCCGTGCTGTGGGCTTGGCCTGCCTGACCATTCCACCTCTCCAGCCCTGACTGCACTGTGTACCTATTGGTTTGTTTGTTTGCTCTGTGTACCTATTAGCTTAAGGTTAGCTTGTTTGCATTGTGTTTGTTTATTTGTGCAGCTGATAATAAATATTATTATTATAACATATCTGAAGCCTGCGTTTCCCTGCGTCAGTTCACATACCTCTGGTCATACCCTGGAGCCCTGACAGTGTCAGAACCTGGATCCGAACCGGGGCCTTCTGCGGTGCGTGTTTCTTCTTGCTGAGCCCCCTGGAATGCTGGCCAGCTCCCTTGACAATTATTTGGATGATCCTGCCTTGACCTTGTTTGTCATGAACCTTGAACCCCTTGCTCCTCCCATGAACTTCCTGATATAAGCCATGTCTCTGCACTTCCTGTTTGCCAGATTATTGTGCTCTCCAGCCAGTATCTTGCTCCTTGCCTTCTCTGCTGTTATCCATATTTTGCTAACACTCGTTATTGACCCTTGGCTTGTTCTTGACTACGCTCCTACCTTATCCCAACTTGCGACTGCTCATTACTGACCTTGGCTTGTTTACTGACCACGCTTCTGTTTCATCCTTACCTGCTTAATACGCTACTGGACCTTCGCTTGCTCACCTCCTGGTGGGGTGATCCTGAGGACCGCAACCTGGTGCTAACACGCAAGAAAATCCATCTCCACCATCAGGAGCTCTGGTGAACACCGGTTGGTGCTTAGACTCCGCACCTCGGGTGAGCCCACTCATCCGCCACGGTGACCTGCCTGTGTACCTATCCTGCTGGTTTCAGGTGAGCCTTTCCACTGCTATAGCAAATGGTCTTCGAGCCTGACCCCTGATCATGAGCTTGGTGTGCTTGGCCTGCCAAGACCCCCTGAATCCCTTGTGTTTTTGGTCAGCTAAGAGGCAGTAACAGCCCATGGAGTATAAAAGGGCTACTTAGCAATAGGAAAAGAGGTAGTACTTATACATTTCTGATTCCTGTACTTACAGGCCTCTTACCCCCTGGAATATTCTTTACAATTTCATCCAGCCTGTTCACCTGTTATTCCTGACACAGAGCCATAATTGAGTGCATTTCACCAGTTGTGGCATGGCCCTATTCACTTGACTTCAATTCCCTCAAATAGGTTGAATTTTGGCAATGGTACTGCCAACTGAATGCCACATGTAGTTTAAACCTTTATAGTTGTACAGCCCTGAGCAGGTACATGTCCATTTTTAGGTGGGCAGTAAAGTCACTTCAGATTCTGTCTGCTCCAGTTTTGGTAAATTACTTGTTATTGTGTGTTTTAGGAAAACTTGCTAGCTGATTACTGATAAAAAGTACAAGAAATTTTAAGATACTCACATTTTTTCAATTAGTTCTTTTTCATCAAGAGCACCTGGAATATCTCTCTTGTTTCCAAGTACAAGAACCTACAAAAAAATGAGAATATTAAGTGCATTTCAGATTAATATTTTACGGCTTTGTTGACATGCTTTAATCAGTGTCATTGCTGAAGTAAAAATGTTGGCACTCTTTTTAAGATAACATGCTAAATAATACGCAATAAATAAGCATCTCAAGCAATAGTGAAATCCTAAAACCTCCACTCTCCATCTATGTACATATGACTTCTAGCTACGCCCAGTATTTCAGAACATTTAGTGAGCTAGCCAGCAAGCATAATGACTCAAATAATAAGAAAAGTATAAAATGCTCTTTGTTGGTTGTCAATCTTATTCTATTGAATAAAAAACCCAAATAACGAGATTCATGGCATCAAAATCATCACTGAGGTTGAACTAGATGGACGTGTCTTTTTTTTTCAACCAGACTAACTGCAGTGCTCAGCATAAATGAGTACTTTCCTTTTAGAATCAAGATTTACTATGGGACACTAAACTACAAAATACTCCCACAAATGTGGGCCATTGATTGCAAACAAGATTTGTTAATTTGCACACAAAAAAAATATTTTTCCTAACAAATTCATTCTAGACCACTTTGCAAAAATGAACACACCCCAAGGAAAGTGTCAGAAACCAGGATAAGACCAGAAATGTGTGGACTGACACAGGGAATCGCAGGCTTCAGGTGTGATGTAAAATATAATTTAATGTGCACTACCACAGTGTATAACAACATACAGTGCAAACAAACCCAAACAATCAAAACCCTTCACCCAATATATGTATGTACAGCAATCCAGCATAGGGGAAGACAGGACACAGGACACAGAACAGGTAGCAGGGGCTCAAGGGAACAATAAACCAAGGCACTGATTGCAGGCCTGGTTACAGCTTAAATACACCTCCTGCAATCAGCCTCAGGTGATGGCTTGATTGCAGGAGGTGAGATCCTGGCTGCTGAAAAGCACCCGCTGGTAAGAACTGGTACTGCAGCCCATCAGCACCACCAGTGGTGAGTCCTTTCCTGACAGAAAGTCTGAGGAGCAAAGCTAAATTTTAGTAAACAAAATCCTAATTAACAAGAACTCAACTACAGGTGAGTCTAATTATACATTAAACAGGTGTCCAGAAGACAGTTGATTATAAAAGGGCATTATTTAAAGAAAGTCCCTTTCCATTTCATGCAATGGTACCACATGGAAGAGAAATGTCATAAGGACTTAGAAAGAAAAGAAAGGTGAAGGCTACAAGAAGATCAGCAAAGCTTTACTTATCAGTCAGAATACTGTATCAAAAGTGAATCAAAAATTTAACAGATATGGAACTTCTACCATCTCACAGAGACGTCCAGGCTATCCATGGAAGTTAACACCTCAACAGGAGCATCTTCAGATGAGAAGGGTTGAATAAAATTGCCATGCAAGTTCACTACAGTTAGCTAAAGAAGTAGAAAGCCAAACTAGGGTGATTGTTTCCAGTGACAATGCGGCACAACTGCAGAGGAATGGTATGCATCGGTATCGTCCACAAAGGATGTCTCTCCTAAAGCCCATGAACAAAAAAGCCTGTCTAGAATTTGCCTGGGCCCATGCTGAAAAAAGAGGACTACTGGGACTCTGTACTCTGGAGTGATGAGACCAAGATAAATGTTTTTAGTGATGACTTCAAAACTTATGGCGTTGCAAAGGTGAGGAGTTACAAAGAAAAATGCATGGTGTCTACAGTGAAACATGGTAGTGGCAGGGTCCTTATGTGGGGCTGCATGAGTGTTGCTGGTGTCGGGGAGCTGCATTTCATTGATGGTGTCATAAATTCACAGCTGTACTGCTCTATATTGAAAGAGAAGATGCTATCACCACTCTGTGCCCTTCCAATATGACAATGATCCAAAACACACATCTAAGGCCACTGTTGCATTTCTGAAGAAAAACAGGGTGAAAGTGATTCAGTGGCCGAGTATGTATTCTGATCTGATCCCAATAGAACACCTATGGGGAATTCTGAAGAGACAAGTTGAGCATCACTCTCCATTCAGCATCCAGACGGTAAAAGAGGTTGTTCTGGAATAACGGAAAAAGATATACAGTATGTTGCAATATGCCACCAACTTGTTCATTCAATGCCTAGAAGACTTGGTGCTGTCCTTACAAATCATAGAGGTCATACAAAACACTAGATGTTGTAGTTTTTGTTGTGGAGTGTATTCATTTTTGCCTCAACTAATTTGAGTAAAACGGAAGATTTTGTAGCCTAAGTTATATTATTAACCGTGTGCAAATATATAAAAAGTATTGCACTAAGGATGAACAACATGCACCAAACAATATACAGAAAACACAATAAAGTGTACTAAATAAATAGTGCTAAATAAATAATGACAGTCCATAAAGGATCCTTCAATTTGCCCTAGACGGTGGTGGCCACTCACATGGGTGATTTCTGGTTGGAAAAAAGAAGAATTTTTTGATTATTTGCACTTTGAGAGAATTTTTTCATTCACAGAGACTGTTTTGTAATTATCTTTCACATTTGAGGACTTTCAGCACTTCAGGCTCCCATATGGACTGTCATTTATTTATTTAGTACTATTTATTTAGTACACTTTATTGTGTTTTCTATATATTATTAGGTACATGTTGTTCACCCTTAGCGCAATACTTTTTATATATTTACGCATTGTTTAGGAGGGGATATCCCTTTTGGTGAGTTTTGCTGCTTTGTGTGGTGCGGATGTGTGACATTTGCGCAGGTTTTACTTTTATTCATATTATTAACCTTACTTTCATGTAATGAGCTAAACAAATGTTCTATAAAACAAAAAAACAATTGTCAATTTTGGAAACTGTTCTGGTGTTCATTGAGATATTAAAATCTTACTTTTCAAAAGGGGTGTACTCCTTTATGCTGAGCACTGTATGTAACTTCCTCAGGCAAGGTGTGTTGAGAATCTATTAATTGTTATATGCAAGGCACAGGTGTCTCAAGTCTCGAAATATAGAAGATATGTAGAAACATACAAAGGTATGTATAGTATATGAAAAATGTGTCTCCCAAATTCTGTTTACGAGTTAGAAAATAGTTTTTTTTAAAACAAAGTAACATTTTTAAAAAGATAAACAAAATACAGTAGAATGTTAGCGCATCCAGGACCTTTACCTAACAGTGGTCAGGTGCTAGTGGAGTCAGATTGTGAAGAAAAAAAAATATTAAAATAAATGCACAGAACGAAAGATAAGAAAATAAATTATAAGCTCATGTTCTCATAATATCACCAAAACATTTCTCTCTGCTATTCCCAACACTTCCTGCTCATTGCCGCCTGGTATGCTTGTCTCCAGGAGAACTCCAGATCTCCATTTATCTGAACTGCCTACCCCAATCTGTTTGGCTATCCCCTACTCAGTCTGTGTAACGGAACCGGAACCCAGACCGCACTGAGTTTTTCCGTTATAGCACAACTTCCCCTGTCCGAACACCATCCACGGACCACGCCCTTGAAATCCCTCAGGAAAAAGACAGCACCCAGCTCTTAAAACAGAAAGCAAACTCTTTTTATTTTAACACAAAACACAGGATATATACAGAGGGCGGGGAAACACAACCAAGAAAAGGAAATACATCATCAGCCCTCCCCATCCCACCAAGACACAGAACAATGGGATGAAGCACATGGCAAAGGACATTAACCAACCCCCACACCAATACACAAACAGTACATCCCATAATAGTTGGCTGGACAGGAAGACAGCACAATGGGGGGTAGCACATGGCAAACAGACAATGGACAGCCATGTGGCCTAGACAAAGGAACACACACAATACACAAGACTCAGACATTCACATACACACCCTGTACCCCTTAAACAGGCACAGGGTGGGTTAAACAATGATTTGGGGAGATGATACAGAGGTCCCCCCACCCCCAAAAGTCACTCCCGTCACAGTCTGCCTTTTGGAAATAATTCAAAATTCATTTCTTCACCAAAGCCTACCCCCTGCCCCCCTAAAAAAATTATTTTAGTTTTCTCCATCACAATCATTTGCCCCTTTACCCCCCACCCCACTGCATTGTAAGCAGGGCCCTCCAAACCCTCCTGTGTTGAATTGTAATATACTATAACTGTAATATACTATATTTCTCTAATATTGTAAAGTGCCACGCAAACTCTTGGCGTTATATAAATCCTGTATGTTAATTAAAAAAAAAATGTATCAATTTGTTACAAAGTAGAATAATATTGTGACAGTGGACATGGTCAAGTGGTAGCACTGAGGTAGGAAGCAAATCATCATACAATGTAGTCTCTTTAAGGGATTACTGGTCAAACATTTATTTTCAAATATCCATTAAAATAAAACTGTATAATTGCAGCATAAAACAAACACAAAGCACTTCTTATTTCTGCAATATAGTCAATGCAGCAGGCTTTCACTCGGCCTCAACAACTCATAGTCTAGTGGATGAATCCTTTCTGCTTCTCCCACAGCAAGCAGTGAAACACACTGGGGGAGATTTACGAAAACTGATGCACTCAGAATCTGGTGCAGCTGTGCATGGTAGCCAATCAGCCTCTAACTTCAGCTTGTTCAATTGAACTTTGACAGTAATGCTGGCCATACACTATACAATTTTCTGTTAAATTTCTGCTCAATTTCCATTAGATTTACCTTCAACTATGTAGTGCAAGAACCTGCTTAATTGGATACAGTTGAGAGTTTTGTTCAAGTTTGACCTCCTATTATATGGTTTTTGGTAAATCCAAAGCAAAATTCTCAAGAAAATTGTATAGTGTATGGCCAGCCTTAGGCTGGATTTACACTTGAGCATAGCGTCTTTTCATACAGCATTGTTCAGGCATTTTTGAGCTTTGATGTTTTTTCATTAGCCAATAGAAAACATTATCATCTGTTTCATCATTTGTTGCTATCTGCTTCCTAGGTGAAATCTCTTTTTTTCTGTTTTTCATTGTTCTCCCTGTTCTTTGTAGTGTTATGTGCTGTACCGTGCTCTGCAAAGATGAGCGATGATGAGATGGCGTGTTTTGTGGCAAGCAGCCAATGTTACATCATATTTGCTTCATGAAAGAGCGAGGAGGAGTAGGGAATGCAGATAATGGATCCATCCCATAATTCCCAATCAAGAAAAGAGAGGTCAGTTCTGGGTCATGTACAGTTGCTCATGAAGAAAAATGTTTTGAGTATACCAGGATGTCCATAAAAAGGTTAGTCCAACTTCTTTTGAATTATGATTATTATCATTATTGCTTTCGTGTCCACTAAACCTCCCTTTTTTCAGGACAGTTTTTATGAGTTACTGGGTTTACTCACTCATTTGCAGCGAATGAACACATACTTTTGTAATAGTATACCTCCTGTTGAACAACAACTAATTGTCACACTGAGGTAATTTGTATTTTTTTTTTAATTCATTAGTACTGGTACATAAAGAAACAAATATATATGCATAAAATAAAAATCAAACATACTTGTCGAAAGTAATAGAAAACTTTACTTTTGTGTGAAAAAAAAGAAAAAAATATTATTCGAAAAACAAACATTTATTTTTTTGTCAACATAGATGTAGAAATAAACATGAAAACTACATTACATATATTTTTAATAATAACATGTAAGGCAAAACAGCCTCTGCATTGCCAAAACTTGTTATACTCCATGATGAAAATACCAGCATGGATACAGGAGTATGACTTCCAGTCCTGGTCACACATGGATGTCCACACGTCCAACAACAAGTAGTTCTTCCCAGAATGTAAACATATGTTGGACATTAAGGCCATAAGATCTAATTCAAGAGGATTAGACCACCTCTAACACTGCCAAGTGCCCAAAACAAATAACAACCCCCCCAAAAAAAAAAAAAACAGAAATAGAGCTAACAAAGCTCAAGAAAAAAAAATGAGGCGATGGTAGGGGTGAGGGGAGTTGGCTGGCTCACCCCATTCAGTGATCAGTTGGAGGAATAGGGATTTTGAGGAACTTACTGCCAATTAGAAGAATGTGGTGTTGGTAGAGGAGGGGGGAGGCAGGATGTGGTATTGCAGATGGTGGGGGGCAGAATATGGTGTTGACAGATGAGGGAGGTCTAAAGAATGTGGTGTTGGGGGGGGGTGCCGTAAGGTGGTAGAGGTTCAGAGGAACTATATGTGGTGGTTAGTAGGACAAAAGTGCCAATATAACGTATGGTACCTGCCGACATATCTGCTTTGAGTTCTGATGGTACATTCTCCATAATGCCTCCCAGACATATTGCAGAAAAGTGAACGTGACCTGTTGGAGTTTGTATTTTGACAAAATGGCCATTATGTTCAGCATACGGTTAAATTCCGGGTCAAAAGTCCTCCTTCTCATTGCACATGTGTTTGCTCTTGGAGATCCCCAAGGGCAAACGGGTGGTGTGGAATCCTAGTCTACCACAGGTGTCCCAGAGTTAGAGCTTAATGGAGTCGGCATTGGCTCTCTAGAGGTTCTTGTCCTGCTTGCATCTGGATCCAAACCCTCATTTTCAGTAGGATCCTCCCAGCAGCTTTCCATACTGAAAACAGAAAATTTTTGTTAGAATCTGCTGTTTTCATTTTTTTAATGACATACATACAGATGATAGCTTATCTCCCAAAGACACAATTGGCCAAAGAAAATCCAAATCTTTGGCATGGACATAGTCTGCTGGAGAGCACACCGCAGATCCACTCTTGAACTCCCTTAGCTGACAGTGTCGAGTGTACATATCCCGCAGACTCTTCAGAAGCTTCACTGGTAAAAACAATATCAATTTATTCATAGGTACCTAGCAACCGGACAATCATTGGTTAGTCTACACAACGCCTTTTGGGTTGGAAAATTTACAAGTTACATAGTCCATAACACCTGCTCTGCTATTTGGGATGTATTTGAAGAATGCTGTTATGAAAAAACCTATAACAGAAGAATGTTCACAGATCTCTGAAGTTTTCTGAGAATGGTGCAATTTCTCAAATTGTGTTGGAGCAATTGATGGGAAACACATAGGAATCACAAAGCCTATGGGCAACTGAAGCCAATACTTTAATTACAAAAAATATTATTTGTTTGTTTTATTTGCAGTGGCTGATGCTAATTATTGCTTTCGTTATACTGACATTGTGCCATATGGCAGCAGCTCTGACTCAAGCATTTTTGTCCATTCTTCATTTGGACAGATGCTGCATACAAATAGGCTGGACCTTCCTGAAAACAGTCCACTCCTGGGCACAAATGGCCCGACCCTACCAAGTGTTTTTGTGGGGGATGAGGCTTTTGCCCTGGGTGAGCATCTGCTACAGCCCTATTCAGGTCACAATCTAAGTGAACAGAAGAGTGTTCAATTATCGGCTAACAACAGCATGTAGAATTACTGAATGTGTGTTTGGAATTTTGTCCAACAAATGGCGTCTTCTACAAAATCCCATTGTCTTGAACATGCAAAATACAATCAGTGCTGTTAAAGCTGCATGTGCCCTGCATAACTTTGTTAGACAGTGCATTAGATTCTTTTTTGGAATCATTAATATACAGTATGGAAATAACTCATTGGACTGGGTTCGTCGAAGCAACCAAGGTACACATATCAGGGATCAATTTGCATCCTACTTTGTCTCCAGCAAGACAGGTCCCATGGCAGCTAGAGAAAATTGAATAATTGTACATTTTGAAAAACATATAAAGTGTTACACTGTCTCTGTTCATAAAACTATCTTCTAAGCTGTACTGAATAATAAAAAAAAAATGCTTTACTGGCAAGCAGCCTCATTTGTTTACATATATGTATATCTTTGTTTACATTGTCTATACAATATCCAGTGCTAGTGGTCAGAGAGTGCCCTCATGTATTTGTATTGTGACATGCTGACACCTACAGTTGCAAGAAAAAGTATGTGAACCCCTTGGGATTACGTGGAGTTTTGCATGAATTGGGCATAAAATGTGCTCTGAATGTCATCTAAGTCACAACAATAGAAGAACACAGTCTGCTGAACATAATACTATACAAACATTAGATGTTGCCATGGTTTAATTGCACATAACATGTAAACATTCACAGTGCAGGGAGGAAAAAGTATGTGAAGCCCTAGCTTAATGACTTCTCCCAGAGCTAATTGGAGCCAGGAGTGAGCCAACTTTGACTCCAATCAGTGTGATGATATTGGATGTGTTGCTGACAGCTGTCCTGCCCTTAAAAAACACACACCTGTTTTGGGTTTACTGGTTTTAAGAAGCACTGTCTGATGTGAACCATGCCTCGCAGAAAAGAGCTCTCAGAAGACCTACAATCAAGAATTGTTGACTTGCATGAAGCTGGAAAGGGTTACAAAAGTATCTCCTTGAGCCTTGATGTTCATGTGTCCACGGTAAGACAGACTTCTACAAATGGAGAAAGTTTAGCACTGTTGCTACTCTCCCTAGGCGTGGTCGTCCTGTAAAAATGACTGCAAGAGCACAGCGCAGAATGCTGCATGAGGTAAAGAAGAATCCCAGAGTGTCAGCTAAAGACCTACAGAAATCTCTGGTACATGCAAACATTTTTGTTGACACATCTACAATAAGGAAAACACTAAACAAGAATGGAGTACATGGGAGAACACCACGGAGGAAGCCATTGCTGTCCAAAAAGAAGATTGCAGCACGTTTGAAGTTTGCAAAAGAGCACCTGGATGTTCCACAGCACTACTGGCAAAATATACTGTGGACAGATGAAACCAAGATTGAGTTGTTTGGGAAGAACACACAACACTATGTGTGGAGAAAAAAAGGCACAGCACACCAACATAAAAACCTCATCCCCACTGTGAAACATGGCGGAGGGAGCATCATGGTTTGGGGCTGCTTTGCTGCCTCAGGGCCTGGACGGATTGTTGTCATTGATGGGAAAACGAATTCCAGAGTTTATCAAGACATTTTGCAGGAAAATGTACGACCATCTGTCCACCAACTGAAGCTCCGCAGAGGATGGGTGATGCAACAGGACAATGACCCAAAGCATACAAGTCATTCAACAAAACAATGGCTGCAACAGCACAGAATATGCCTTCTGGAGTGGCCCAGTCAGAGTCCTGACCTCAACCCGATTGAAATGCTGTGGCATGACCTTAAGAGAGAGATTCACACCAGACATCCCAAGAATATTGCTACACTGAAACAGTTTTGTGAAGAGGAGTGGTCCAAAATGACTCCAGATCGTTGTGCAGGTCTGATCTGCAACTACAGGAAACGTTTGGTTGAGGTTATTGCTGCCAAAGGAGGGTCAACCAGTTATTAAGTCCAAAGGTTCACATACTTTTTCCTCCCTGCACTGTGAATGTTTACATGTTATGTGCAATTAAACCATGGCAACATCTAATGTTTGTGTAGTATTATGTTCAGCAGACTGTGTTCTTCTATTGTTGTGACTTAGATGACGTTCAGAGCACATTTTATGCCCAATTCATGCAAAACTCCAAGTAATCCCAAGGGGTTCACATACTTTTTCTTGCAACTGTATCTGTGTGTGCCTCATGTATTTCCCCCCCCCCCCTTTGCTGGCAGCTGGGGGGGGGGCTCACAGGAGCAGAGGGATGGTGGGTGGGTCTTGTAAGTGGTATTTCTTAAAAATGTATAGATAAATATAAAGGCATAAAATATCACTTGGGTGGGTGTGGGGGGTGGTTGGGTTTGTATGGGTTGGGCCTACCTTTATCATCCTTCACAGTTGCATTGAAGTCTGCCCAGTTTTGGAGAACTTGGCAGCCAGTCTGGGCCTCTTGCTCACTCGGGACTTGTAGGATGGATCTTTTGGATCATACAGGCAGGGGTGCTGCTTCGCCATCCAGAGACACTGCCTCATCCATGTCTGCTGAACAAAATGGATGTTTGTGCATTTCCTGGGAAATATTTTGGCATTTCCTTTTTGGGAGTTAACTTTCATTTGAACAGAAAAATGCGCCAAAACATGCGATTTTGTGCATTTCTATTCATTTATATGGAACTAAAAATGCACCAAAAACACACAAATTTGCTCAATTTGAGCGACAGAAAAAGCTCCAGAACTGATTTGAGCTTGAGGAATTTGGCTTCTGGAGACTTGGAGTGCAGATGTGAACCATATCCACTGATTTAACTTCAAGCTTCAGATTTTGCACCATGCAGTTTTGCACCCCTTCCCCCATAACATACAATGAATTCAATTCATAGCATAGCCTCTGCCTCTAAGGTTTACCAGTCCTTTTAAACAAGCCAGGAATCTTGACAGGTTGATTTGTGGAGCAGGGCTGCATGGCTGAAAACCCACTCAAACTCTTTTGCTTGCTCACTACCTGCCCTGACCATGAGACGATCGATTGGATTTCACTTGCTTGCTACCCACTCTGACCTAAGAATATTCCAAAACCAGTCAAGAGATTACAGGCACCCTTCAACTCTTTTGTTTAGTCCCAGTAGTGCCATATGGCCAGGAATAATAGGATCATGTTCTAAGACCTAGGGGCAACCAAGTACCAATAGGCCTGCTTGCATTAAGGCAAATTGCTTGGGGACTGCTAAAGACAGAAGAAACACCAACCAGCTATAGTTCCTGACTTGGGCATTGAGCTGTTCATTACACTTGTCCCCGGTGATCTCTTTGATGTACTTAACCAAGGAGGGACCGAACAGAAATTCTCCTTCGAGGGGTGAGATGTTCAAGGCATTCTGACATGGAAGTTTAGGTGGCCAGCATTTATACCAAAGAATCCTCCACATATGGAAAGAAAGAAGGCTTATCCTGAGGATCTGATGCATCTGCCAAGCTTTTCATGTAGTAACATAAGGCCACAGGTAAAAGCTCTAGTTGTTGGTGTAAGGATGAAGCTGGGGTCCAGGGCTATGCACTTAGCTCCTTTCTGGAAAACTTTCCCTGTCAGGTCTTAAAGAAGACTTTTAATGTTTTATCCTCTGGGTCCCTAATGACTTGACCTCTGGAAAATGTACCCCCCTTCCTGACTAGACCATTTTTTGAAATACGATGCTGCGTTACTTTAACTGACAAATGTGCGGTAATGCAATACTGTACATAAATGAAATATGTAATTTTTCTCCACAAATACAGCTTTCTTATGGTGGTATTTGATCACTTCTGAGTTTTTACATTTTTTGCGCTAAAAACAAAAATCACAGACATTAAAAAAAAGTGTGTATATATACATATATATATATACAGTGGGGCAAAAAAGTATTTAGTCAGCCACCAATTGTGCAAGTTCTCCCACTTAAAAAGATGAGAGAGGCCTGTAATTGGCATCATAGGTAGACCTCAACTATGAGAGACACAATTAGAAAAAAAATCCAGACAATCACATAGGTAGTGAGGAAGTGACATGAGGAAATATGCCATTTAAAAGCCTGAAGGTGGTCATTGGATTTTGGGGGCCTGTGTGTGGCTTTTCCAAATTACCTCTCTAGGGGGGTCCTGCTGAGGAAGTGGACCTCTCCTTCGGTTGATCCCCCCATTCTCAGGCCTGTCAGGTCCTCGGTGATCCCGATTACAGCATCCCCTTCCTCAAAGGACCCTGCTGGCAGCAGGGCAATGACAGTGACCCAGGCTATGTTAGGAATGAAAAAGGATGTGGGAAGCGTGTGCATTAAGAAAAAGATCTTTTTGCTAGAAAGGCTGTGCAGCATGCCTTATATTCCCTATTCTGCACTCTGCATTCTGTCTCATTCTTAATAACATTAAATCAAGTTAGTGAGAGGGCTGCTTTTTAGTGTACTTTTCACATTGTATGATTATCCTTTTTCCTCTGGCACCCTAGCTGAAAGCCCCCCTTTTTTTCCACAGACATATACTTACCTCAATATTGTTGCTGCTTCCTTCTCAGTTTTTTGCCACTTGGCATTGTAATAGGGTGTTTTGTAATGGTGTTTTTTCTTTCTGTTGGGGCCCATTAAAATTTGTACTATGGGACCCTGTAATTTCTAGTTATGCATCTGCAGCCTTAACACATTGCACTTGCTTACTGCCCCACATGGGATCATATCGGTCAGAATGGGTCCTAACGCTTTACTGCATGGGAGTACATATTGGATTAAATTTTAAAGCTTAGTCTGATAGTGACGGAACACAAGTGAGAAAATAATAAAGCTTCAAATAGACTTAAATAACTTTTGCCATTTCTATTTTAATTACATTGACTCATATTTTGATTAGTTACCCCCTTTTCAATACATTTTTAAATATTTGATGTAATATTTAAATTTTTATAGATATATAGATATATATATATATATAATCAATATTTTGCATTACCATACTTTTATTGTATGAGTACTTTCTGCTTTTTTACTCTTGGGGCATAGAAGATTTTGGTAAAATTTGCTGGGCCCTGGTCTCTATAAGGTTGAGAACCACAGCCCTGTGTATCACTCCCAGCTATCAGTTATTTGCTAATGTCCTTAGACGATGTACAGTGGGGCAAAAAAGTATTTAGTCAGCCACCAATTGTGCAAGTTCTCCCACTTAAAAAGATGAGAGAGGCCTGTAATTGGCATCATAGGTAGACCTCAACTATAAGAGACACAATTAGAAAAAAAATCCAGACAATCACATTGGCTGATTTGGAAAGAATTTATTTGCAAATTATGGTGGAAAATAATTATTTGGTCAATATCAAAAGTTCATCTCAATACTGTATTATTAGAGATGAGCGAATCGAAGTAGGCGAAGTGGAATTCGCTTCGAATATTAGAAAAATTTCGAAATTTTTCCTAAAATGGCGGCGACATGTGCGGCGACGGAGCGGGGATGTCTGGGAAGGTGCGCAGACAAGGCGCGCTGACCCATAATGCATTCATTCATGACATGTGATCGCATTAGCCAATCAGCAGCCAGCCAGCCAGCACTGTGTAATGGTCGAGCTATAAATGGCGGCCATTTTAGAATTCTCCATTTGCCTCCAGTCATTCAACAAAGGCAGACCTGGCTGTATTCAGGGAGAGAGTTAGGGACATAGAAACGTTACTTAGGGCCACAGAAACGTTACTTAGGGCCACAGAAACTTTATTTAGGGACACAGAAACGTTACTTAGGGACACAGAAACGTTACTTAGGGACACAGAATCGTTACTTAGGGCCACAGAAACGTTACTTAGGGCCACAGAAACGTTACTTAGGGACAGACACAAAATTGTTACTGAGGGACACAGAATTGTTACTGAGGGCCACAGAACTGTTACTTAGGGCCACAGAAACGTTACTTAGGGCCACAGAATTGTTACTTAGGGACAGACACAGAATTGTTACTGAGGGACACAGAATTGTTACTGAGGGCCACAGAACTGTTACTTAGGGCCACAGAAACGTTACTTAGGGCCACAGAAACGTTACTTAGGGCCACAGAATTGTTACTTAGGGACAGACACAGAATTGTTACTGAGGGACACAGAATTGTTACTGAGGGCCACAGAACTGTTACTTAGTGCCACAGAAACGTTACTTAGGGACACAGAATTGTTACTCAGGGACAGACACAGAATTGTTACTTAGGGACAGACACAGAATTGTTACTGAGGGACACAGAATCGTTACTGAGGGACACAGAATCGTTACTTAGGGCCAAAGAAACGTTACTTAGGGCCACAGAAACGTTACTTAGGGCCACAGAATTGTTACTTAGGGACAGACACAGAATAGTTACTGAGGGACACAGAATTGTTACTGAGGGCCACAGAACTGTTACTTAGGGCCACAGAAACGTTACTTAGGGCCACAGAATTGTTACTTAGGGACAGACACAGAATTGTTACTGAGGGACACAGAATTGTTACTGAGAGCCACAGAACTGTTACTTAGGGCCACAGAAACGTTACTTAGGGCCACAGAATTGTTACTTAGGGACAGACACAGAATTGTTACTGAGGGACACAGAATTGTTACTGAGGGCCACAGAACTGTTACTTAGGGCCACAGAAACGTTACTTAGGGACACAGAATTGTTACTTAGGGACAGACACAGAATTGTTACTGAGGGACACAGAATTGTTACTGAGAGCCACAGAACTGTTACTTATGGCCACAGAAACGTTACTTAGGGACACAGAATTGTTACTGAGGGCCACAAAACTGTTACTTAGGGCCACAGAAACGTTACTTAGGGACACAGAATTGTTACTCAGGGACAGACACAGAATTGTTACTTAGGGACAGACACAGAAACGTTACTTAGGGCCACAGAATTGTTACTTAGGGCCACAGAATTGTTACTGAGGGACACAGAATTGTTACTGAGGGCCACAGAACTGTTACTTAGGGCCACAGAAACGTTACTTAGGGACAGACACAGAATTGTTACTGAGGGCCACAGAATTGTTACTGAGGGCCACAGAACTGTTACTTAGGGCCACAGAAACGTTACTTAGGGACACAGAATTGTTACTCAGGGACAGACACAGAATTGTTACTTAGGGACAGACACAGAATTGTTACTGAGGGACACAGAATCGTTACTGAGGGACACAGAATCGTTACTTAGGGCCAAAGAAACGTTACTTAGGGCCACAGAAACGTTACTTAGGGCCACAGAATTGTTACTTAGGGACAGACACAGAATAGTTACTGAGGGACACAGAATTGTTACTGAGGGCCACAGAACTGTTACTTAGGGCCACAGAAACGTTACTTAGGGCCACAGAATTGTTACTTAGGGACAGACACAGAATTGTTACTGAGGGACACAGAATTGTTACTGAGAGCCACAGAACTGTTACTTAGGGCCACAGAAACGTTACTTAGGGCCACAGAATTGTTACTTAGGGACAGACACAGAATTGTTACTGAGGGACACAGAATTGTTACTGAGGGCCACAGAACTGTTACTTAGGGCCACAGAAACGTTACTTAGGGACACAGAATTGTTACTTAGGGACAGACACAGAATTGTTACTGAGGGACACAGAATTGTTACTGAGAGCCACAGAACTGTTACTTATGGCCACAGAAACGTTACTTAGGGACACAGAATTGTTACTGAGGGCCACAAAACTGTTACTTAGGGCCACAGAAACGTTACTTAGGGACACAGAATTGTTACTCAGGGACAGACACAGAATTGTTACTTAGGGACAGACACAGAAACGTTACTTAGGGCCACAGAATTGTTACTTAGGGCCACAGAATTGTTACTGAGGGACACAGAATTGTTACTGAGGGCCACAGAACTGTTACTTAGGGCCACAGAAACGTTACTTAGGGACAGACACAGAATTGTTACTGAGGGCCACAGAATTGTTACTGAGGGCCACAGAACTGTTACTTAGGGCCACAGAAACGTTACTTAGGGACACAGAATTGTTACTCAGGGACAGACACAGAATTGTTACTTAGGGACAGACACAGAATTGTTACTGAGGGACACAGAATCGTTACTTAGGGCCACAGAAACGTTACTTAGGGCCACAGAAACGTTACTTATGGCCACAGAATTGTTACTTAGGGACAGACACAGAATTGTTACTGAGGGACACAGATTTGTTACTGAGGGCCACAGAACCGTTACTTAGGGCCACAGAAACGTTACTTAGGGACACAGAATTGTTACTCAGGGACAGACACAGAATTGTTACTGAGGGACACAGAATTGTTACTGAGGGACAGAGAATTATTACTGAGGGACACAGAATTGTTACTGAGGGACACAGAATAGTTACTGAGGGACACAGAATTGTTACTTAGGGACAGACACAGAATTGTTACTCAGGGACAGACACAGAATTGATACTGAGGGACACAGAATTGTTACTGAGGGACACAGAATTGTTACTCAGCGACAGACACAGAATTGTTACTCAGGGACAGACACAGAATTGTTACTGAGGGACACAGAATTGTTACTGAGGGACACAGAATTGTTACTCAGGGACACAGAATTGTTACTGAGGGACACAGAATTGTTACTCAGCGACAGACACAGAATTGTTACTCAGGGACAGACACAGAATTGTTACTGATGGACACAGAATTGTTACTGAGGGACACATAATTGTTACTCAGGGACACAGAATTGTTACTGAGGGACACAGAATTGTTACTCAGGGACAGACACAGAATTGTTACTGAGGGACACAGAATTGTTACTGAGGGACACAGAATTGTTACTCAGCGACAGACACAGAATTGTTACTCAGGGACAGACACAGAATTGTTACTCAGGGACAGACACAGAATTGTTACTCAGGGACAGACACAGAATTGTTACTGAGGGACACAGAATTGTTACTCAGCGACAGACACAGAATTGTTACTCAGGGACAGACACAGAATTCTTACTGAGGGACACAGAATTGTTACTGAGGGACACATAATTGTTACTCAGGGACACAGAATTGTTACTGAGGGACACAGAATTGTTACTGAGGGACAGACACAGAATTGTTACTGAGGGACACAGAATTGTTACTCAGCGACAGACACAGAATTGTTACTCAGGGACAGACACAGAATTGTTACTAAGGGACACAGAATTGTTACTGAGGGACACAGAATTGTTACTCAGGGACACAGAATTGTTACTCAGGGACACAAAATTGTTACTGAGGGACACAGAATTGTTACTGAGGGACACAGAATTGTTACTGAGGGACACAGAATTGTTACTGAGGGACACAGAATTGTTACTGAGGGACACAGAATTGTTACTGAGGGACAGAGAATTGTTACTGAGGGACACAGAATTGTTACTGAGGGACACAGAATAGTTACTGAGGGACACAGAATTGTTACTTAGGGACAGACACAGAATTGTTACTCAGGGACACAGAATTGTTACTGAGGGACACAGAATTGTTACTCAGGGACAGACACAGAATTGTTACTGAGGGACACAGAATTGTTACTGAGGGACACAGAATTGTTACTCAGCGACAGACACAGAATTGTTACTCAGGGACAGACACAGAATTGTTACTGAGGGACACAGAATTGTTACTCAGCGACAGACACAGAATTGTTACTCAGGGACAGACACAGAATTCTTACTGAGGGACACAGAATTGTTACTGAGGGACACATAATTGTTACTCAGGGACACAGAATTGTTACTGAGGGACACAGAATTGTTACTCAGGGACAGACACAGAATTGTTACTCAGGGACAGACACAGAATTGTTACTCAGGGACAGACACAGAATTGTTACTCAGGGACAGACACAGAATTGTTACTCAGGGACAGACACAGAATTGTTACTGAGGGACACAGAATTGTTACTCAGCGACAGACACAGAATTGTTACTCAGGGACAGACACAGAATTGTTACTGAGGGACACAGAATTGTTACTGAGGGACACAGAATTGTTACTCAGGGACACAGAATTGTTACTCAGGGACACAGAATTGTTACTGAGGGACACAGAATTGTTACTGAAGGACACAGAATTTTTACTGAGGGACACAGAATTGTTACTGAGGGACACAGAATTGTTACTGAGGGACACAGAATTGTTACTCAGGGACACAGAATTGTTACTCAGGGACAGACACAGAATTGTTACTGAGGGACACAGAATTGTTACTGAGGGACACAGAATTGTTACTGAGGGACACAGAATTGTTACTCAGGGACACAGAATTGTTACTCAGGGACAGACACAGAATTGTTACTCAGGGACAGACACAGAATTGTTACTGAGGGACACAGAATTGTTACTGAGGGACACAGAATTGTTACTGAGGGACACAGAATTGTTACTCAGCGACACAGACACAGAATTGTTACTCAGGGACACAGAATCTTTTAATTAAAGAGTATGTCAGACAACATGCATAGGAGTGGCAGAGGAGGCAATGTTTTAGGAGCGAGCAGATGTGGCAGCAGAGGAAGGGGTCGAGGCAGCACTAGTCGCAGCCAGAGGCCAGTGCTCCCGGTGTCATCCAGCGGTCGTGTCTCCACCGACAACCCTGCCGTCATCGATTGGTTGGCTCGGTCGTCTTCCTCTTCCCAGGTCACCTCTGACACCTACAGCCAACGGTCGGTGGGTACGTCAGACACAACCGTTAGTTGGCATGGCCCGGGAGCAAGCCCACTGAAATCACGTGTCCTCGACCTGCCCCTGTCCTTTGGTGTTCCCTCACCAAGCGAAGTATCGTATGCTGTGGGCTCAGCCCCACTGTACAGTGAGGAAGAGCTAACAGAGGGCGGTCAGGAACGGGGGGAGACATCCGCCTCTTCAGCAGCCAGGCGAAGAAGTAGTGGCGAGGAGAGTGGCTCGGTAGCCGGTCTAGAGACAGGTCTGTCTCCTGACCCACACGCAGCCGAGGGGGCTAGTAGTGAGGCGGAGACCCTAATTGATGATGATGAGGCTGATCGCACTTGGCAGCCTCGTCGTCATCAGGCTATTGCTTCCGCATCATCAGGAGAAGAGGGTGGCAGCTTGGCAGCGAGCAAAACAGTCGGTGGGTTGCCCAGGAGGCAGCAGGGTCGCAGCAGTGTCAGTGGAGCCAAACGGCCACGGAGTACAGCACCAGCTCCACTGCAGCCTACCACCACGGCCAGTAGTGGTGCCGGTGTGCACGGAGGAAGCAGCAGTCAGCCAGTGAGGAGTATCGGGGGCAAAGTTTCCTACTCGGCGGTGTGGCAATTTTTTGTCAAGCCGCCCGAGGAAGTAAACGTAGCCGTATGTCGACTATGTGGCCAGAAAGTCAAGCGTGGCCAGGGGGCCCATGTTGGGACTACAGCGTTGCGGCAGCATATGCAGCGTCGCCATTTGGTGGTCTGGGAAAACCGTGATAAAGATACGGCGGTTCTGCCCGCCCCAGCCCCCGCTCCATCACCCGCTCCGTTACTTGCTCCGTCACCCGACGTCAATCGCCCTCTATCAGCCAGTCAAGGCTCCAACACCTCTGCTGAGGGGAGTTGTCGCTCGTTGGCATCTTCCGCTCGTTCTGATGCTCCTTCTCCTGCTACTCCTCTTCACGGAATCCGTCAGCAGTCTTTCTTGGAATCCGTTTCCAAGAGACAACAGTTTGCGAGCACACACCCGACGGTGCAAAAGCTGAACGTCCTCCTGTCCAAGTTGCTGGTGCTGCAGTCCCTCCCTTTCCAAGTGGTGGACTCAGCACCTTTCCGAGAAATGATGGCTTGTGCCGCGCCGCGGTGGAGAGTGCCAAGCCGTCATTTCTTCGCCAAAAAGGCAGTGCCAGCCCTGCATTCACATGTAGAAGAGATGGTGGCCCAGTCTTTGAGCATGTCGGTCTCTGCCAAAGTGCACGGCAGCGCCGACGTATGGAGCTGTAACTACGGTCAGGGACAGTACATGTCATTTACGGCCCACTGGGTGAACGTGGTGCCGTCACAGCCGCACCAGCAACTTGGACAGGTCACGCCGCTTTTGCCTCCACGTTTGCACGTCTTTGGTCCGGCAAAGATGTCCGCCTCTACCACCTCTTCTTCCGCCGTGTCCTCAGCCACCACCCCCGTGCCAAGTCCCATTACCCGACCGGCATATCACATGTGCAGGGCGCAACGGTGTCACGCTGTGCTGCACCTGGTATGCCTTGGCGAACGTAGTCACACAGGGGAGGAAATTCTCAGTGTAATGAACAGAGAAATCGACAAATGGCTGTCTCCGCGCAAACTTAAAATCGGAACCATGTTGACCGACAACGGAAAGAACATGGTGTCTGCTCTGCGTCAAGGAAGGTTGTGCCATGCGCCATGCATGGCTCACGTGTTCAATCTGGTTGTCAAGCGGTTCCTAAAATCCACCATCCCACTGCAAGACATCCTTAAAATGTCACGTAAACTTTGCATGCATTTCAGCCATTCCTACACCGCAAAGCACACCCTCCTTGAGCTGCAGCGGCAGAACGGAATTCCACAGCATCGCCTGATCTGCGACGTTGCAACAAGGTGGAATTCAACCCTACACATGTTAGACCGCCTTTACGAACAGCGAAAGGCCATCACCGATTTCCTGATGTTACAAGCGGATAAAGGTACTCCCCTGTGTAACTTCGATGTCAGCCATTGGCAGCTCATGCGTGACACCTGCCGCTTGCTCAGGCCCTTTGAGGAGGCCACGCTATTCGTGAGTCGGCAGGACTATGGGATGAACGACGTCATTCCTCTCTTGCACGTCCTGGAACAAATGCTGTTAACAATGGCTGGTCAGGGTGCGGTAGACGTGGCGCACAGATCTCAACGCCACATGACCCCTGTGGGGGCAGGACAGGAAGAAGAGGAGGAGGTAGAGGAGGACATTTGTGCTCAGGAATTATTGAGTGAAATGGGTGGTTTTTCCACTCAGCGGACAGGAGTGGAGGAGCAGGAGCATCTGGTAGAGGAGGAGGAGGAGGAGACAGAGGACCCAGATGCACCGTGGCAGTATGCTGTGGAGATGGAGGCAGGGAGTCCCTCGCATTCCTTGGCACAAATGGCCCATAGCATGCTCGCTTGCTTGCGTAGCGACAGCCGAATAATAACCATCAGACAGAGGGATGACTTTTGGCTGTCCACCTTGTTGGACCCTCGCTACCGTTCAAAAATGGTGGCCTTTTTCACACCTGCTGAGGGAGGCCAAAATAACGTACTATAAAAACCACCTATGTAGTCAGTTGGTCTCTGCCTTTCTGCGCCAACGTCCATCCTCAGACACTGTGGGCCCTGTGCGCTCGCGTTCCGCTGCCATGGCAGCAGGGGAGGGGTGGGGTGGTAGGAGCAGTGGCAGCTCCACCAGCAGCGGCTGCCTCAGTCTGCAGTCGATGATGAGTAGCTTTCTTCACCAGCGCAGTGAGGAAAATACTAACCAGCCGCAGCAGCAGCAGCAGCATCAGGTGGACCTGGAGCAGGACCTCACCCTGCCAACCGAGGTAGACAATCCCCTTGACTACTGGGCAACGAAACTTGACCTTTGGCCCCAACTAGCTGAATTAGCTGAATTTGCCCTTGAAAGGCTGTCATGCCCGGCAAGTAGAGTGGCATCGGAGCGCGTGTTTAGTGCGGCAGGAGGTATTGTAACTCCGCGGAGGACACGACTGTCCACCCAAAGTGTGGAGAGACTCACGTTTGTGAAAATGAATCAGGCGTGGATTAGTCTGGATTTCAAACCACCAGTTCCTGACACAACTGACTAAATCCGCCATGAATCATGCCCCAAACATGTGCCACTTTCAGGTCTCCTCACACTGCTGGTGTGTTCCATTTTTTTCATAGAGTGCTGGCAGATTACGGGCCTCCCATAGCTGCTGCCAGGCCCCTAATCTGCCATGGGCCCCTATACCGCCTCCTCATGCTGCTGCCAGGTCCAGAGTCTCTCATGGGTCCCTGTACGGCCTCCCATTGCTGCTGTCTCCATCGCCACACTCTGCCATGTGCCACTTTCAGGTCTCCTCACACTGCTGGTGTGTTCCATTTTTTGTCATAGGGTGCTGGCAGATTACGGGCCTCCCATAGCTGCTGCCAGGCCCCTAATCTGCCATGGGCCCCTGTACCGCCTCCTCATGCTGCTGCCAGGTCCACAGTGTCTCATGCCATGTGCCACTTTCAGGTCTCCTCACACTGCTGGTGTGTTACATTTTTTGTCATAGGGTGCTGGCAGATTACGGGCCTCCCATAGCTGCTGCCAGGCCCCTAATCTGCCATGGGCCCCTATACCGCCTCCTCATGCTGCTGCCAGGTCCAGAGTCTCTCATGGGTCCCTGTACGGCCTCCCATTGCTGCTGTCTCCATCGCCACACTCTGCCATGTGCCACTTTCAGGTCTCCTCACACTGCTGGTGTGTTCCATTTTTTGCCATAGGGTGCTGGCAGATTACGGGCCTCCCATAGCTGCTGCCAGGCCCCTAATCTGCCATGGGCCCCTCTACCGCCTCCTCATGCTGCTGCCAGGTCCACAGTGTCTCATGCCATGTGCCACTTTCAGGTCTCCTCACACTGCTGGTGTGTTCCATTTTTTGTCATAGGGTGCTGGCAGATTACGGGCCTCCTATAGCTGCTGCCAGGCCCCTAATCTGCCATGGGCCCCTATACCGCCTCCTCCTGCTGCTGCCAAGTCCAGAGTCTCTCATGGGTCCCTGTACGGCCTCCCATTGCTGCTGTCTCCATCGCCACACTCTGCCATGTGAAACTTTCAGGTCTCCTCACACTGCTGGTGTGTTCCATTTTTTGTCATAGGGTGCTGGCAGATTACGGGCCTCCCATAGCTGCTGCCAGGCCCCTAATCTGCCATGGGCCCCTATACCGCCTCCTCATGCTGCTGCCAAGTCCAGAGTCTCTCATGGGTCCCTGTACGGCCTCCCATTGCTGCTGTCTCCATCGCCACACTCTGCCATGTGCCACTTTCAGGTCTCCTCACACTGCTGGTGTGTTCCATTTTTTGTCATAGGGTGCTGGCAGATTACGGGCCTCCCATTGCTGCTGCCAGGCCCCTAATCTGCCATGGGCCCCTATACCGCCTCCTCATGCTGCTGCCAGGTCCAGAGTCTCTCATGGGTCCCTGTACGGCCTCCCATTGCTGCTGTCTCCATCGCCACACTCTGCCATGTGCCACTTTCAGGTCTCCTCACACTGCTGGTGTGTTCCATTTTTTGTCATAGGGTGCTGGCAGATTACGGGCCTCCCATAGCTGCTGCCAGGCCCCTAATCTGTCATGGGCCCCTATACCGCCTCCTCATGCTGCTGCCAAGTCCAGAGTCTCTCATGGGTCCCTGTACGGCCTCCCATTGCTGCTGTCTCCATCGCCACACTCTGCCATGTGCCACTTTCAGGTCTCCTCACACTGCTGGTGTGTTCCATTTTTTGTCATAGGGTGCTGGCAGATTACGGGCCTCCCATAGCTGCTGCCAGGCCCCTAATCTGCCATGGGCCCCTGTACCGCCTCCTCATGCTGCTGCCAGGTCCACAGTGTCTCATGCCATGTGCCACTTTCAGGTCTCCTCACACTGCTGGTGTGTTCCATTTTTTGTCATAGGGTGCTGGCAGATTACGGGCCTCCCATAGCTGCTGCCAGGCCCCTAATCTGCCATGGGCCCCTATACCGCCTCCTCATGCTGCTGCCAGGTCCAGAGTCTCTCATGGGTCCCTGTACAACCTCCCATTGCTGCTGTCTCCATCGCCACACTCTGCCATGTGCCACTTTCAGGTCTCCTCACACTGCTGGTGTGTTCCATTTTTTGTCATAGGGTGCTGGCAGATTACGGGCCTCCCATAGCTGCTGCCAGGCCCCTAATCTGCCATGGGCCCCTGTACCGCCTCCTCATGCTGCTGCCAGGTCCACAGTGTCTCATGCCATGTGCCACTTTCAGGTCTCCTCACACTGCTGGTGTGTTCCATTATTTGTCATAGGGTGCTGGCAGATTACGGGCCTCCTATAGCTGCTGCCAGGCCCCTAATCTGCCATGGGCCCCTATACCGCCTCCTCATGCTGCTGCCAGGTCCAGAGTCTCTCATGGGTCCCTGTACGGCCTCCCATTGCTGCTGTCTCCATCGCCACACTCTGCCATGTGCCACTTTCAGGTCTCCTCACACTGCTGGTGTGTTCCATTTTTTGTCATAGGGTGCTGGAAGATTACGGGCCTCCCATAGCTGCTGCCAGGCCCCTAATCTGCCATGGGCCCCTGTACCGCCTCCTCATGCTGCTGCCAGGTCCACAGTGTCTCATGCCATGTGCCACTTTCAGGTCTCCGCACACTGCTGGTGTGTTCCATTTTTTGTCATAGGGTGCTGGCAGATTACGGGCCTCCCATAGCTGCTGCCAGGCCCCTAATCTGCCATGGGCCCCTATACCGCCTCCTCATGCTGCTGCCAGGTCCAGAGTCTCTCATGGGTCCCTGTACGGCCTCCCATTGCTGCTGTCTTCATCGCCACACTCTGCCATGTGCCACTTTCAGGTCTCCTCACACTGCTGGTGTGTTCCATTTTTTGTCATAGGGTGCTGGCAGATTACGGGCCTCCTATAGCTGCTGCCAGGCCCCTAATCTGCCATGGGCCCCTATACCGCCTCCTCATGCTGCTGCCAGGTCCAGAGTCTCTCATGGGTCCCTGTACGGCCTCCCATTGCTGCCGTCTCCATCGCCACACTCTGCCATGTGCCACTTTCAGGTCTCCTCACACTGCTGGTGTGTTCCATTTTTTGTCATAGGGTGCTGGCAGATTACGGGCCTCCCATAGCTGCTGCCAGGCCCCTAATCTGCCATGGGCCCCTGTACCGCCTCCTCATGCTGCTGCCAGGTCCACAGTGTCTCATGCCATGTGCCACTTTCAGGTCTCCTCACACTGCTGGTGTGTTCCATTTTTTGTCATAGGGTGCTGGCAGATTACGGGCCTCCCATAGCTGCTGCCAGGCCCCTAATCTGCCATGGGCCCCTATACCGCCTCCTCATGCTGCTGCCAGGTCCAGAGTCTCTCATGGGTCCCTGTACGGCCTCCCATTGCTGCTGTCTCCATCGCCACACTCTGCCATGTGCCACTTTCAGGTCTCCTCACACTGCTGGTGTGTTCCATTTTTTGTCATAGGGTGCTGGCAGATTACGGGCCTCCCATAGCTGCTGCCAGGCCCCTAATCTGCCATGGGCCCCTATACCGCCTCCTCATGCTGCTGCCAGGTCCAGAGTCTCTCATGGGTCCCTGTACGGCCTCCCATTGCTGCTGTCTACATCGCCACACTCTGCCATGTGCCACTTTCAGATCTCCTCACACTGCTGGTGTGTTACATTTTTTGTCATAGGGTGCTGGTAGATTACGGGCCTCCCATTGCTGCTGCCAGGCCCGTAATCTGCCATGGGCCCCTGTACCGACTCCTCATGCTGTGACGTTGCAACAAGGTGGAATTCAACCCTACATATGTTAGACCGCCTTTACGAACAGCGAAAGGCCATCACAGATTTCCTGATGTTAAAAGCGGATAAAGGTACTCCCTGTGTAACTTAGATGTCAGCCATTGGCAGCTCATGCGTGACACCTGCGCTTGCTCAGGCCCTTTGAGGAGGCCACGCTATTCGTGAGTCGGCAGGACTATGGGATGAACGACGTCATTCCTCTGTTGCACGTCCTGGAACAAATGCTGTTAACAATGGCTGGTCAGGGTGCGGTAGACGTGGCGCACAGATCTCAACGCCACATGACCCCTGTGGGGGCAGGACAGGAAGAAGAGGAGGAGGTAGAGGAGGACATTGGTGCTCAGGAATTATTGAGTGAAATGGGTGGTTTTTCCACTCAGCGGACAGGAGTGGAGGAGCAGGAGCATCTGGTAGAGGAGGAGGAGGAGGAGACAGAGGACCCAGACGCACCGTGGCAGTATGCTGTGGAGATGGAGGCAGGGAGTCCCTCGCATTCCTTGGAACAAATGGCCCATAGCATGCTCGCTTGCTTGCGTAGCGACAGCCGAATAATAACCATCAGACAGAGGGATGACTTTTGGCTGTCCACCTTGTTGGACCCTCGCTACCGTTCAAAAATGGTGGCCTTTTTCACACCTGCTGAGAGGGAGGCCAAAATAACGTACTATAAAAACCACCTATGTAGTCAGCTGGTCTCTGCCTTTCTGCGCCAATGTCCATCCTCAGACACTGTGGGCCCTGTGCGCTCGCGTTCCGCTGCCATGGCAGCAGGGGAGGGGTGGGGTGGTAGGAGCAGTGGCAGCTCCACCAGCAGCAGCTGCCTCAGTCTGCAGTCGATGATGAGTAGCTTTCTTCACCAGCGCAGTGAGGAAACTACTAACCAGCCGCAGCAGCAGCAGCATCAGGTGGACCTGGAGCAGGACCTCAAACAACAGGCTTAGGCCTACTTGGACAGCACCCTGCCAACCGAGGTAGACAATCCCCTTGACTACTGGGCAACGAAACTTGACCTTTGGCTCCAACTAGCTGAATTTGCCCTTGAAAGGCTGTCATGCCCGGCCAGTAGCGTGGCATCGGAGCGCGTGTTTAATGCGGCAGGAGGTATTGTAACTCCGCGGAGGACACGACTGTCCACCCAAAGTGTGGAGAGACTCACGTTTGTGAAAATGAATCAGGCGTGGATTAGTCTGGATTTCAAACCACCAGTTCCTGACACAACTGACTAAATCCGCCATGAATCATGCCCCAAACATGTGCCACTTTCAGGTCTCCTCACACTGCTGGTGTGTTCCATTTTTTGTCATAGGGTGCTGGCAGATTACGGGCCTCCCATTGCTGCTGCCAGGCCCGTAATCTGCCATGGGCCCCTGTACCGCCTCCTCATGCTGCTGCCAGGTCCAGAGTGTGTCATGGGTCCCTGTACGGCCTCCCATTGCTGCTGTCTCCATCGCCACACTCTGCCATGTGCCACTTTCAGGTCTCCTCACACATTGCTGGTGTGTTTCATTTTTTGTCATAGGGTGCTGGCAGATTACGGGCCTCCCATAGCTGCTGCCAGGCCCCTAATCTGCCATGGGCCCCTGTACCGCCTCCTCATGCTGCTGCCAGGTCCACAGTGTCTCATGCCATGTGCCACTTTCAGGTCTCCTCACACACTGCTGGTGTGTTCCATTTTTTGTCATAGGGTGCTGGCAGATTACGGGCCTCCCATTGCTGCTGCCAGGCCCGTAATCTGCCATGGGCCCCAGTACCGCCTCCTCATGCTGCTGCCAGGTCCACAGTTTCTCATGGGTCCCTGTACGGCCTCCCATTGCTGCTGTCTCCATCGCCACACTCTGCCATGTGCCACTTTCAGGTCTCCTCACACTGCTGGTGTGTTCCATTTTTTGTCATAGGGTGCTGGCAGATTACGGGCCTCCCATAGCTGCTGCCAGGCCCCTAATCTGCCATGGGCCCCTATACCGCCTCCTCATGCTGCTGCCAGGTCCAGAGTCTCTCATGGGTCCCTGTACGGCCTCCCATTGCTGCTGTCTACATCGCCACACTCTGCCCCCGTACCGACTCCTCATGCTGCTGCCAGGCCTGTAATCTGTCATGAGCCCCTGTTGTCGCTTGTTGGCATATTCCGCTCGTTCAGATGCTCCTTCTCCTGCTACTCCTCTTCACGGATTCCGTCAGCAGTCTTTCTTGGAATCCGTTTCCAAGAGACAACAGTTTGCGAGCACGCACCCGACGGTGCAGAAGCTGAACGTCCTCCTGTCCAAGTTGCTGCTGCCAGGCTCGTAATCTGTCATGCGCCCCTGTACCGCCTCCTCATGCTGCTGCCAGGTTCAGAGTGTGTCATGGGCCCCCGTACCGACTCCTCATGCTGCTGCCAGGCCCGTAATCTGTCATGGGCCCCTGTACCGCCTCCTCATGCTGCTGCCAGGTCCAGAGTGTGTCATGGGTCCCTGTACGGCCTCCCATTGCTGCTGCCAGGCCCGTAATCTGCCATGGGCCCCCATACCAACTCCTCATGCTGCTGCCAGGCCCGTAATCTGTCATGGGCCCCTGTACCGCCTCCTCATGCTGCTGCCAGGTCCAGAGTGTGTCATGGGTCCCTGTACGGCCTTCCATTGCTGCTGTCTCCATCGCCACACTCTGCCATGTGCCACTTTCAGGTCTCCTCACACTGCTGGTGGTTTCCATTTTTGTCATAGGGTGCTGTATGGCCTCCCATTGCTGCTGCCTCCACCGCCACACTGTGGCTCCACACTCTGGTTTTGGCCCCGTGACTGCCCAAATGAGTGAAGTGTGCGGTGACTCTAAGATCGACGGCACTCATCTGCATGTCATACTGACTGTCAGTATTATCTCTCTTCCCCAGCAGACTCCAAGGGCATTTAAATTAAAGGTACAGTGTTCTGCACTAATATAAAGGCTCCCTGAAGCCTAGAAACACCCTTTTATAAGTTAAATTCGCAGCGAATATATTCGACTCGAATCAAAATTTTTTCACGAATTCGCCGAATCAGTCGAATCGAATTTTTGAATAATTCGCTCATCTCTATTTATTATATATCCTTTGTTGGCAATGACAGAGGTCAAACGTTTCCTGTAAGTCTTCACAAGGTTGGCACACACTATTGCTGGTATGTTGGCCCATTCCTCCATGCAGATCTCCTCTAGAGCAGTGATGTTTTGGGGCTGTTGCTGGGCAACACGGACTTTCAACTCCCTCCAAAGGTTTTCTATGGGGTTGAGATCTGGAGACTGGCTAGGCCACTCCAGGACCTTGAAATGCTTCTTACAAAGCCACTCCTTCGTTGCCCGGGCAGTATGTTTGGGATCATTGTCATGTTGGAAGACCCAGCCACGTTTCATCTTCAATGCCCTTGCTGATGGAAGGAGGTTTGCACTCAAAATCTCACGATACATGGCCCCATTCATTCTGTCCTGTACATGGATCAGTCATCCTGGTCCCTTTGCAGAGAAACAGCCCCAAAGCATGATGTTGCCACCCCCATGCTTCACAGTAGGTATGGTGTTCTTTGGATGCAACTCTGCATTCTCTCTCCTCCAAACAGGACGAGTTGTGTTTCTACCAAACAGTTCTAGTTTGGTTTCATCTGACCATATGACATTCTCCCAATCCTCTTCTGGATCATCCAAATGCTCTCTAGCAAACTTCAGACGGGCCCGGACATGTACTTGCTTAAGCAGGGGGACACGTCTGGCACTGCAGGATCTGAATCCCTGGCGGCGTAGTGTGTTACTGATGGTAACCTTTGTTACGTTGGTCCCAGCTCTCTGCAGGTCATTCACTAGGTCTCTCCGTGTGGTCCTGGGATTTTTGCTCACCATTCTTGTGATCATTTTGACCCCACGGGGTAAGATCATGCGTGGAGCCCCAGATCGAGGGAGATTATCAGTGGTCTTGTATGTATTCCATTTTCTAATTATTGCTCCCACAGTTGATTTGTTCACACCAAGCTGCTTGCCTATTGCAGATTCAGTCTTCCCAGCCTGGTGCAGGTCTACAATTTTGTTTCTGGTGTCCTTTGACAGCTCTTTGGTCTTCACCATAATGGAGTTTGGAGTGTGACTGTTTAAGGTTGTGGACAGGTGTCTTTTGTACTGATAACAAGTTCAAACAGGTGCCATTGATACAGGTAATGAGTGCAGGACAGAAGAGCCTCTTAAAGAAGAAGGTACAGGTCTGAGAAAGCCAGAAATCTTGCTTGTTTGTAGGTGACCAAATACTTATTTTCCACCATAATTTGCAAATAAATTCTTTCCAAATCAGCCAATGTGATTGTCTGGATTTTTTTTCTCACTTTGTCTCTCATAGTTGAGGTCTACCTATGATGCCAATTACAGGCCTCTCTCATCTTTTTAAGTGGGAGAACTTGCACAATTGGTGGCTGACTAAATACTTTTTTGCCCCACTGTGTATATATATATATATATATATATATACACACATACATACATACATACACACATTTTAACTTTCTGCTATAAAACATATCTAATAAAAAAAAATTTAAAAAATCAAATTTCTTCATACATTTAGGTCAAATGTATTCTGCTACATATTTTTGGTAAAAAAAAATCCCACTAAGCATATATTGATTGGTTTGTGCAAAAGTTATAGTGTCTACAAAAGGCAGTCTAGATACTGGATTTTTTTTTTTATTTTTTACTTATAGTGGGACTGCGATATTGCAGCAGACTGTCTGACACTAACTGATACTTTCTGGGAACCAGTGACACGAATACAGTGATCAGTACTAAAAATATACACTGTCACTGTATTAATGACACTGGCAGGAAAGGGGTTAAACATCTAGGACATTCAAAGGCTTATTTGCTTACATAGGTAGAGCAGTGTTCTGTTATTCTCCTCTGTGATCAACTGATGCTGGTGTTTATCCATTGGCCGGCACCAGTTATTCGGCTTCTGCTGTGTCCAAGCAGGCGCGAGGCCCCCTGTGTCGGAATGTCAAAATCACATTTACAATGTGATCTAGCACAGAACATCCGCCCTGTAGCAGTTAATCTGCTATGGGGCGGACGGCAAAACACAAGAATACCTCAACAAGGACAAAAAGCGATTTCAAAGGGCAAGAAATAGAGTTCACAACAGGGACTGTCCATTTTTGCATTAACCATTCCTCGAAAGGATATCACTCAGCCAAAAAGGTTTTGGAGGAGTAAATTACTTTTCAACATAAGGGCAAGTTAGGTAATTGTAAAGACCCTGTGCGGAAGACTTTGGAGTGAGCAGATTTGGGCTGCTCTAGCACTAAACAGGCGTGTACAGTGTTAATAAGGTAGCAATGATATCCTTAGGAGTTTTACCCTGATCTGATTCCTCAGGAGAGGGGGAAATCTTCCTCAGCTAGCTCCTTCTTAGGCAGTGTGTCTGCAGCCAAGGCAAAGTCAGAAACTTGATTTATAATAAAACGACCTTGCGCTGAACTTCATATAGTACCAAACTGCTGCACTTGGGAACTAGATTTTAAAAGTGAAAAGAAAAAAGTGAAAAGAAAAAAAAAAAAAGTGTGCTCTCTCTTTAAAACATTCCTGTCAGGGGGCGTGGCCGGCTGTGGATGGAGATGGCTGCTCTGTGAGAGAGCTCCGAGAGCTGCCGAGACCCGCAGCACACAGCAGCGACGAGTGACAGTGGGGAAACCCGCCGACCAAGCAGAAAGCCCTCTGAGTGAGGGGGGCACAGGGGTGGCACAATGGGGAAGAGAAAGAATAAGGAGGGGCACCGCAATTTAACGGAGTTCTTCACTCCGGTGGGTGGTCCCTCCCCCCAAAATGGCGTTGGTCACTGTCCCTCTCCAGATCTGCGGGGACACGTGAGGGGGGATGGCCACAGCTCTCCCCTGCATACATCCAGCCCAGCAGTGACTGCAGGCTCTGCATTTTCATCACCTTCAAGCAGCCCACAGAAGCATAGGCAGCGCTGCTCCCCAGATGTGCATCCTCTGGGGGATCAGTCTGATTCATTTACACATAATACTACAACTGAATTTATTGAACATCTGGAGGATTACCCCGCAGAGTCCCTACCCCTTACTGCAGCAGTAATGAAAGATATGTTAATTACTCTTAAAGGTTCTCTGCATAAAGATATGTTGGGCTTTGTGACGCAAATTAACAAGGATGTTGAAAGTTTAGGTGAGCGGGTAACACATGTGGAAAATAAAATGGGTGAATTCGCTAAAGCTCACAACGAATTAGTCGACGCACATAACGTGGCATAGGAGGATCTGAAAGCTTTAAAGGGGAAAATGGTGGATTGGAGTTCACATCACCTGGGAATTTTCACGTATATCGCCAGAGACTGATTTATTCATCATTTATTTACCATCAATCATGTTTATATTTATTTTTTGTGCACATTGAATATTGATTGTTATTTTCACTTTGTCACTTATGGTTGCACTTTATTATTAATATATATATTGTGTATACACTATTATATGGACCTAATTCAAAATAATTTTTTGTGATATTTAATACGATGTTATTAATAATAATTAGGAGTGCGACACTATTGTGATATTTGTTGAATTTTCATGCAGATTGGATGAGTATGTGTTTGGTGCTGACGAACCTATTTTAAAATTAATTGGTGGCTCACAAGATTTTTATTTTATTTTATGGAAAAAGCTAAGACTACGTTTTACACGCAAGGGAACAAAGCGGGTAAGATGCTTGCGAGATATCTTGCTAACAATCTAAATCTAAATTAGCATCAATCTTGGATCCTGTATCGAACAAACCTACCTTTCATCCCAATAAAATAGTGGCAGCGTTCTGCTCCTATTACTCTCAATTATATAACCTTAAAGAGGATCCTACCACTCCTCAGCCAACCCCAGAGTTGATCCATAAATTTTTAGATAAACTACCATTACCCAAATTAGCATGTCAAAAATTGGAAGGGCTCAATCAACCCATTCTGGAAAGTGAAATAAGTGCAGCTATTAAAGCTTTACCTAAAGGGAAATCCCCAGGGGTGGACGGCTTCACAGCGGAATACTATAAGGAATTTTCAATCCATTTTACTTCCCCACCTTAAAAACTTATGATGAGGCAGTACTTAAATCCACGTTCCCATCTGAAATGTTAAGGGCTATTATCGTTACTCTACCTAAACCGGGGAAAACTCCTGACCGTCTTCAAAATTTTAGGCCAATCTCCCTGTTAAACACGGATTTTAAAATATATGCCAAAATTATAGCTACTCGCTTATTACATATTACTCCTCTCCTTATTCAGGCTGACCAGGTGGGTTTTGTAAAAGGTCGACAAGCAGCAGACGGTACTCGTAGGATTCTTAACCTGATGCATTTGATTGAATCTAGAGGGCTTCAAGCAGTATTCTTGGCACTGGATGCCGGGAAAGAGTTTGATAGAGTTCATTGGCAATACTTAGATGCAACCCTGACCAAATTTGGTTTCAATGGTTTCATAAAGTTGGCCATTATGGCATTATATACATCTAATGCTCTGTCCACGCCTTTTAATATTAATAATGGTACAAGACAGGGCTGCCCTCTGTCTCCTATCATCTTTTCTCTGGTGATGGAACCCCTAGCAACTGCGAGTAGAAATAACCCACGGATCTCAGGCATCCAAGTAGTGTCGATATCTCATAAAATTGGATTGTTCGGGGATGATGTAATACTTACAGTTACTGACCCAGTGAACTCCCTCACAGAAATTTCGGCTTCCTTGCAGTCTTTTGGCGAAGTATCTTACTACAAACATAACATCACAAAATCTTGTGCTCTCCCAATTGCTATAGCGAAGGGCCCCTTGAGTTCTCTCAAGGACAAATTTCTCTATCATTGGACCCATAAAAAACTGGACTACCTTGGTATCTGTATATCTGCTCCATCCTCCAATATTTTTGAAAAATTGTACCAGTCCACTATGTTGGAGATGCAACGGCTTGACAAATTTGAAACTTCGTGGATGGGCAGAATAGCAGCATTTAAGATGTTAATTTTCCCTAAAATATTATAATAATTTAGAACGATCCCGATTCTCATTCCGTGGGCCTATTTCTATAGACTTGAGGTGGCCATAAAAAGATTCATCTGGAAAGGGAAGAAACCACGGATTCCATTCCTGTCCCTTACCAAACATAAATCGAAGGGAGGAATGGGTCTCCCAGTACTTTCTATGTACTATTATGCAACAATGTTAGACCAACTCCCGGCGTGGTTTGTCACATCAGACAAATTGTGGGTACAAATAGAACAGAATGTGGTTCCTAATAAAGACTTACAGGCAATACTTTTGCCTAGATCGGTTACTTCTAAGATTTTAACTACATTTCTACCATCTATCACCGCAACAATGGAAGCTTGGATAGTAGGTTTGAATAAACTACCTAACTCCTCTCCCAAGCTGCAAATTAATATTCCACTCCCTGCATATGAACACTTTATCCCAAATCTCAATACCAAACCATTAAGGGATCTTGGCTACAGTACCTTTGCCGATATAGGAAAACCTGTCTCGAGTAAAGGTTTGCACCCTTTTTTTCAGATTAGGGGATTTCACGGCTCGGATATGAGGACATGGTTGGAGATAGACTCTAAAATATGGCACACTTTAAATTACCCTATCAGAATGAAAAAAGGAATCTCTTGGCTCTATAAGCTCTTGCATTATAATGATTCCTCTACGTTAAATTGCGTGGGAAAGTGGGAGAGGGATCTACAAAGATGAGTAATAATGAGCCATGAGCAATAATTTGACTGTCACTAAATGTACCAACCACTGGGATTGTTCCCTGAAAATACTGCACCGTAGCTACCTTACCCCATACAAATTATCTAAAATGTACCCTAATGTATCCTCATTATGTTGGAGGAACTGTGGTGGAGAGGGGAACATACTTCATATTATGTGGAAGTGTCCTTGCCTGCAAAGGTTTTGGCAAGAAACCTTTGCATTTATTTTGCGGGTGTCAGATACAATTACTAATCCGGCACCGCATCAGGCATTACTTAATATTCTTAATATTAAATCTTTTCCCTGGCAAATATAGAACGATATTAGGTCATATCCTTATTGCTGCTAGACTGGTTATTACTGCTGGTTGTCAACAAAAACTCCTTCAGTTCCAGAAGTAATTCAGAGAGTACAGATACATTATGTCTGTGAGAGGGCCCTGGCAATTAACCATCAGTATATGGAGAAATTTGATAAGAAATGGTCCCGCTGGAAAGAAATATTTTCATCACATAATATAACTGTATAGAACTGAGTGCGAGGTGATTTCAATTATTAACATGAGAGCTCTGTTCTCTTCTTAACTCTTATGTTTGATTTTTCTTTACTTTTTCTTTTTTTTTTTCTCCCTTTCCTTCTGGCTCCCCTTTTGTACTTTTTCTCTCTTTTTCTTGTCCATTATGTATACACTCCGGAGGCCTGGTTTTGGTGGGCCAGTTTTTCCCGGTTTAATGTGATTACAAACTGCACTATGCAAATACAATATGCTTTGTTTGTATCCATTTTTGACTGGAAACATAATCCATATCTATTGCATGGTATAGTTAATGCATATTTCTATCATGGCCATTGTTATCACAACTTTAAGATCGTATTTGAGCCGTGGTCCTAAGAAAAAAATTCCAATAAAAACGATTTGAAAGAAAACATTCCTGTCATTCAAATCAATACATGATCAATAGCGTGAACAATTCAATTAAATGATAATCATACAGTATAAAAAAAATTGCCAAATGTACTGTGCAAAGAACAAATATGTGCAAACAAAGTAATTTCAAATAAAAAATGCATACAACCTCAATGTAGACCAACTGCAAATATAACTGTGCAAAATATATAATAATAAACAGCCCCCACTATACGGTATAGTGGGGCTATGTATTATTGCATATCATATTTTGCACAGTTATATTTGCAGTTGGCCTGCATTAAGGTTGTATGCACTAAAGGGGCTCCCTTGTAACTCCTGATATCTATGTACTCTATAAGGCCTGAAATTCTGTCCATGAAATTAGACATTGTGGCAGAAAATTCCTCTCTAAATAAATAGGAGGAACGATACATTGCCTGTCCATCATCCCTTTGATGAGGTGCAGTTGTCCTGTCCCTTTAACAGAAAAACACCCACAAAGCAGAATGTTTCCACCACGTTTGACAGTTTGGATGGTGTTCTTGGGGTCATAGGCAGCATTCCTCCTCCTCCAAACAAGGCGAGTTGAGTTGATGCCAAAGTGCTCAATTTTGGTCTCATCTGACCACAGCACTTTCAACCAGTCCTCCTCTGCATCATTCAGATGTTCAGTGGCAAACTTCAGATGGGCCTGGACATGTGCTTTCTTGAGCAGAGGGGCCTTGCGGGCACTGCAGGATTTCAATCGTTGTCGGCATAGTGTGTTACCAATTGTTTTCTTGGTGACTGCAGTCCCAGTTGCCTAGAGATCATTGACAAGATCCTCACGTGTAGTTCTGGGATGATTCCTCACAGTTCTCATGATCATTGAGACTCCACGAGGTGACATCTTGCATGGTGCACCAGACCTAGGGAGACTTGACAGTTTTGTGTTTCTTCCATTTGAGAATGATTGCACCAGCTGTTGTCACCTTCTCACCAAGCTGTTGGCGATAGTTTGGTAGCCCAGTCCAGCCTTGTGTAGGTCTACAATCTTGTCCCTGACATGCTTGGAAAGCTCTTTGGTCTTTGCCATGGTGGAGAGTTTGGAATCTGATTGTTTGATTGTTCCTGTGGACAGGTGTCTTTTATACAGGTAACAAAATGAGATTAGCAGCACTCACTTTAAGAGACTGCTTCTAGTCTCAGCTTGTTACCTGTATAAAAAGACACCTGGTAGCCAGAAATCCTGCTGAATGATAGGGGATCAAATACTTATTTCCCTCATGAACATGCAAATCAGTGCATAATTTGTTAGACATGCATTTCTTTTGAATTGTTTGTTGCTATTCTGTCTCTCAGTGTTACAATACACCTATCATTCGATTTTTAGACTGATCATTTCTTTGTGAATGGGCAAACATTCAAAATCAGCAGGGGATCAAATACTTATTTCCTTCACTGTATGTATGAAATCAGCAACAAAAAGGGTGCACCAACCTGGTGCATTACCAAAAAAAAGGAAAATGTTTTAAAATGTAAAAAAAGAGGTCATCTACTCATAAACGCATGGCATTTAATAGGATGCAGACGAGACCGCCTCTAGGTCCACGGTACCCAGCCAGTGGTGTGGGAAGTCTCCGTAGCATCCTAAGGCTTACACGTTTCAAAGGAACGGACCCTCTTCTTCAGAGCCAAAGAAAGTATAAATGATAACACATTGACCTTTATATCTTATTTGGCTGTTAGCCCAAATATCCAATCTCCTCCCACCACATTTGCGAGGAGGGGATAGGGGTGCAAACACAAATCATGTGAGCAAAGATGTTGTAAACACAACTATAATCACTGACTGGTATGTTAGCACACAATATATATAGGTAACTCATCAATGTGACCTTCTGTATTCAATAATTATGCCACACTCATTTACCATACAATGGCTATAATCATATCAACCCTCTAACCTTTAACCATTAGCTGCCCGGCCAATGGCCGTTTGGCGGCTTCAAAAGTGCTTCAGCATTCCGGGTGCATGCCATTTGGCGTGCTCCCGCACATGCGCAGTTTGCGCTAATACAGAGCCGCGCAGCGGCGCGATCTGTCACCGGCCGTGTACCTCGGACACGGCCGATGACAGATCTGAGTACCGGCCCCCGTTGCTGGTACCATGTGACCTGCTGTGACCAATCACAGCAGGTCACATGACAGTTGTATACAATGGATGGCTTCATTCATGCCATCCATTGTATACTAGTGCCTAGCTGTGAATGGTCACAGCTAATCACATGCACATGTCATGTGATTAGCTGTGACCAAATCACAGCTAAGCACAAAAAAAAACAAAAAAACCTGAATGAATCGATTTATCGATTTCATTCAGGTAAATGCTTGCTTATAGCAAAGTAATTCTTTGCTATAAGCAAATTGTGTAAAAAAAAAAATACTGATCACTTCCCCAAAGTAGTACAATGTTACTATGGTAACATTGTACTACTTTGGTCATAGTAAAATATGAAAAAAAATCTTAAAAAAAATAAAAAAATTTAATAAAAAATTAAAAATAATTAAAAAAAAAAAATTAAAAAAATATATATATATTTTTTTTTTTTCATACTGTCACCAGTCAGTGTCCCTGTTCACCGCCATGCCAGTTATATGATGATGCTGTACTGCACTGGTGACAGTATGTAAAAAAAAAAAAAATAGTGAAAATAATTTTTTTAATTTTTTCATTTTCCGAAAAATTATGACAAAAAAAAATACAACTTCAAAAAACTCGCCATGCCTCTTATGAAGTACGTCAGACTGTCTACTCTGCAAAAAGGGGTCATTTGGGGGATATCTGTACTGTTCTGACATTCTTGGACCTCAAGAAATTAGATTGGCTGTCAGTACTTCAGGACTGATCAATATTCAGATATACACCATAGTTTGTGAACTCTATAACTTTCCTACAAACTAAATAATACATCCTAATTTGGGTTATTTTCACCAAAGACATGTAGCAGAATACATCTCGGCCTAAATTTATGAAGAACAATTATTTATCTGTAAACTTTTATAACAGAAACTAAGAAAACGTGTTTTTTTTTCAAAATTTTTGGTCTTTTTTTGTTAATTTAGCAAAAAATAAAAACCCCAGCGGTGATTAAATACCACCAAAAGAAAGCTCTAGTTGTGTGAAGAAAATGCTAAAATTTTAGTTTGGGTACAATGTTGTATGACCACACAATTGTCATTCAAAGTGTGAGAGCGCTGAAACATGAAAAATGGCCGGGGCAGGAAGGTGTAAAATTGCACGGTATTGAAATGGTTAATATGTCTCCATTGGGGTGCAGCCTGATCTTTCAACCTGTATTGGCAATGTTGTTGTAATTTGTTACTCCCTGTAGAAACAGGAATTTAGGCTGATCGGGATAGCAATGTGGAAAATCCCACATCGGCATGAAATTCTACTCCCAATATAAAGAAAAGAGGAAGCCAACAAGAAGAGGTGGAAGGGGGTATAAGAAATGCCAAAAGAGGGAGACAAAGTGACACCACATTCTATTAAAATATACAATTTGTCACAGTAAGTGTTTTCTGAGACTGAACTCAATCTGCTCTGAAAGGGTTTGAATTTTGTCCCAGAAAGCCAACCTAACTTGTTTGAATTGTTTATAGACCTTAACAAGTTTGTGCGTAACCTCACAGCTAACTTATTATGTACTTAATGAAGGTAAGAGATAAAGATGGTGACACTTTGGCCTCTATGTCCATTTGCTTGTTAGATAAGACCCTCACAGACAAAGTTCTAACAAAAAACGAGTATCTGTTCCTTCTGAGAAAACATCCAGTCCTACCACACTTCTATCATATACCAAAAATCCATAAAAGCATGGTAAATCCTCCAAGCAGATCAATTATTGCTGGAATATAGTCTGACCAGCAATCTAGGCTGCTATATAGATCATTTCTTTCAGGATTTAGTTATTAGTTTACGAACGTACGTTAGGGTTTCCACCCCTATCCCCGACCCTCGTATGTGGTGGGAGGAGATTGGACATTTTGGATATATAAGATATAAAGGTCAGAGTTACCAATTATACTTTCTTTGGCTCTGAAGAAGAGGGTCCATCCCTCGAAACATATAAGCCTTAGAATGCTACAGAGACTTCCCACACAATTGGCTGGGGACAGTCTCTTCTGCATCCTCTTATATGTCTATACATGTAATGTATTTGTGAGTAGATGATCTCTTTTTTGCATTTTAAATACATTGTTTTTTGGTAATGCACCAGGTTGGTGTGCCCTTTTTTTTGTTGTTGATTCCAGTTATGCAAGGACACCCACAGTTCTGAGAGGGCAGCTGGACCTTTGGCGCCACACCTACCAGCCAGACAGACAGAACACACATTTAGCACAGCACCTAAGCACAGAAGGTTTTATTACGGTCATGCCTATGCATGTTTCAATCTGCTGCAGGAAAAAAGTCCCTGACCCTTTCCAAAAATGCAGCGGCTAAAAATGTATAGATGTGAATGTGTCCCATAGGAAACCATGTTAAATGGACTGTAGTGCATTTCTGCAAAACGCAAAAAGTACAAAAAAATAGATGTAGGATCAGTGTAGGAGTGCTGGCATCCTGGGAAGAGATTTTTAGAGGGTTGAACGCCCACACAGGATCATACACAGCATATAGGCCAGCGCCATTTTTGCCATCTAGCAGGGTCAGGACATAGTACCTCCAAACACAGCCAAAAAGTCAACCAATCCAGAAAATGCAGAAAGGAGCCAAAGTGGCAATGGTTCAGCAAGGAATCTTGATAAAAGGATACTCAGAGAAAACCTCTCTATGATAACTTCTTCCTCTTTAAAGAGCTACAGTGGGGCAAAAAAAGTATTTAGTCAGCCACCAATTGTGCAAGTTCTCCCACTTAAAAAGATGAGAGAGGCCTGTAATTGGCATCATAGGTAGACCTCAACTATGAGAGACAAAATGAGAAAAAAAATCCAGACAATCACATTGGCTGATTTGGAAAGAATTTATTTGCAAATTATGGTGGAAAATAAGTATTTGGTCACCTACAAACAAGCAAGATTTCTGGCTCTCACAGACCTGTACCTTTTTCTTTAAGAGGCTCTTCTGTCCTGCACTCATTACCTGTATCAATGGCACCTGTTTGAACTTGTTATCAGTATAAAAGACACCTGTCCACAACCTTAAACAGTCACACTCCAAACTCCATTATGGTGAAGACCAAAGAGCTGTCAAAGGACACCAGAAACAAAATTGTAGACCTGCACCAGGCTGGGAAGACTGAATCTACAATAGGCAAGCAGCTTGGTGTGAACAAATCAACTGTGGGAGCAATAATTAGAAAATGGAAGACATACAAGACCACTGATAATCTCCCTCGATCTGGGGCTCCACGCATGATCTTACCCCGTGGGGTCAAAATGATCACAAGAATGGTGAGCAAAAATCCCAGGACCACACGGAGGGACCTAGTGAATGACCTGCAGAGAGCTGGGACCAACGTAACAAAGGTTACCATCAGTAACACACTACGCCGCCAGGGACTCAGATCCTGCAGTGCCAGACATGTCCCCCTGCTTAAGCCAGTACATGTCCGGGCCCGTCTGAAGTTTGCTAGAGAGCATTTGGATGATCCAGAAGAGGATTGGGAGAATGTCATATGGTCAGATGAAACCAAAATAGAACTGTTTGGTAGAAACACAACTCGTCGTGTTTGGAGGAGAGAGAATGCTGAGTTGCATCCAAAGAACACCATACCTACTGTGAAGCATGGGGGTGGCAACATCATGCTTTGGGGCTGTTTCTCTGCAAAGGGACCAGGATGACTGATCCATGTACAGGACAGAATGAATGGGGCCATGTATCATTAGATTTTGAGTGCAAACCTCCTTCCATCAGCAAGGGCATTGAAGATGAAACGTGGCTGGGTCTTCCAACATGACAATGATCCCAAACATACTGTCCGGGCAACGAAGGAGTGGCTTTGTAAGAGGCATTTCAAGGTCCTGGAGTGGCCTAGCCAGTCTCCAGATCTCAACCCCATAGAAAACCTTTGGAGGGAGTTGAAAGTCCGTGTTGCCCAGCAACAGCCCCAAAACATCACTGCTCTAGAGGAGATCTGCATGGAGGAATGGGCCAACATACCAGAAATAGTGTGTGCCAACCTTGTGAAGACTTACAGGAAACGTTTGACCTCTGTCATTGCCAACAAAGGATATATAATAAAGTATTGAGATGAACTTTTGATATTGACCAAATAATTATTTTCCACCATAATTTGCAAATAAATTCTTTCCAAATCAGCCAATGTGATTGTCTGGATTTTTTGTCTAATTGTGTCTCTCATAGTTGAGGTCTACCTATGATGCCAATTACAGGCCTCTCTCATATTTTTAGGTGGGAGAACTTGCACAATTGGTGGCTGACTAAATACTTTTTTGCCCCACTGTACATCGCCTAAGGACATTAGCAAATAACTGATAGCTGGGAGTGATACACAGGGCTGTGGTTCTCAACCTTATAGAGACCAGGGCCCAGCAAATTCTACCAAAATCTTCTATGCCCCAAGAGTAAAAAAGCAGAAAGTACTCATACAATAAAAGTATGGTAATGCAAAATATAGATTATATATATATATATATATATATATCTATAAAAATTTAAATATTACATCAAATATTTAAAAATGTATTGAAAAGGGGGTAACTAATCAAAATATGAGTCACTGTAATTAAAATAGAAATGGCAAAAGTTATTTAAGTCTATTTGAAGATTTATTATTTTTTCACTTGTGTTCCGTCACTATCAGACTAAGCTTTAAAATTTAATCCAATATGTACTCCAATGCAGTAAAGCGTTAGGACCCATTCTGACCGATATGATCCCATGAGGGGCAGTAAGCAAGTGCAATGTGTTAAGGCTGCAGATGCATAACTAGAAATTACAGGGTCCCATAGTACAAATTTTAATGGGCCCCAACAGAAAGAAAAAACACCATTACAAAACACCCTATTACAATGCCAAGTGGCAAAAAACTGAGAAGGAAGCAGCAACAATATTGAGGTAAGTATAGGTCTGTGGGAAAAAAAGGGGGGCTTTCAGCTAGGGTGCCAGAGGAAAAAGGATAATCATACAATGTGAAAAGTACACTAAAAAGCAGCCCTCTCACTAACTTGATTTAATGTTATTAAGAATGAGACAGAATGCAGAGTGCAGAATAGGGAATATAAGGCATACTGCACAGCCTTTCTAGCAAAAAGATCTTTTTCTTAATGCACACGCTTCCCACATCCTTTTTCATTCCTAACATAGCCTGGGTCACTGTCATTGCCCTGCTGCCAGCAGGGTCCCTTGAGGAAGGGGATGCTGTAATCGGGATCACCGAGGACCTGACAGGCCTGAGAATGGGGGGATCAACCGCAGCAGAGGTCCACTTCCTCAGCAGGACCCCCCTAGAGAGGTAATTTGGAAAAGCCACACACAGGCCCCCAAAATCCAATGACCACCTTTAGGCTTTCAAATGGCATATTTCCTCATGTCACTTCCTCACTACCTATCACAGTTTTGGAGGCCCTAAAATGCCAGGATAGTACAAACACCCCCCCCCCCAAATGACCTCTTTTTGGAAAGTAGACAACCTAAGGAATTTGATAAGAGGCATCATGAGTAGTTTGCACATAACAGGATTTTTCTGTTACTCCCAGTAAAATCCCCTTCTCTGATTTCATTGACAGACACAGTGTCAACTATAGGGTTATATCGCCAGCTACAAGAGTAGGACACTAGGCAGAAAAAAAACTTGGCACTGCCTATGGCTGATATACAGTTGCAAGAAAAAGTATGTGAACCCCTTGGGATTACGTGGAGTTTTGCATGAATTGGGCATAAAATGTGCTCTGAATGTCATCTAAGTCACAACAATAGAAGAATACAGTCTGCTGAACATAATATTACACAAACATTAGATGTTGCCATGGTTTAATTGCACATAACATGTAAACATTCACAGTGCAGGGAGGAAAAAGTATGTGAACCTTTGGACTTAATAACTGGTTGACCCTCCTTTGGCAGCAATAACCTCAACCAAACGTTTCCTGTAGTTGCAGATCAGACCTGCAGAACGATCTGGAGTAATTTTGGACCACTCCTCTTCACAAGACTGTTTCAGTGTAGCAATATTCTTGGGATGTCTGGTGTGAATCGCTCTCTTAAGGTTATGCCACAGCATTTCAATCGGGTTGAGGTCAGGACTCTGACTGGGCCACTCCAGAAGGTGTATTCTGTGATGTTGCAGCCATTGTTTTGTTGAATTACTTGTATGCTTTGGGTCATTGTCCTGTTGCATCACCCATCCTCTGCGGAGCTTCAGTTGGCGGACAGATTTTCTTACGTTTTCCTGAAAAATGTCTTGATAAACTGTGGAATTCATTTTCATATCAATGACAACAATTCATCCAGGCCCTGAGGCAGCAAAGCAGCCCCAAACCATGATGCTCCCTCCGCCATGTTTTACAGTGGGGATGAGGTTTTGATGTTGGTGTGCTGTGCCTTTTTTTCTCCACACATAGTGTTGTGTGTTCTTCCCAAACAACTCAATCTTGGTTTCATCTGTCCACAGTATATTTTGCCAGTAGTGCTGTGGAACATCCAGGTGCTCTTTTGCAAACTTCAAACGTGCTGCAATATTCTTTTTGGACAGCATTGGCTTCCTCCGTGGTGTCCTCCCATGTACTCCATTCTTGTTTAATGTTTTCCTTATTGTAGATGTGTCAACAAAAATGTTAGCATGTGCCAGAGATTTCTGTAGGTCTTTAGCTGACACTCTGGGATTCTTCTTTACCTCATGCAGCATTCTGTGCTGTGCTCTTGCAGTCATTTTTATAGGACAACCACGCCTAGGGAGAGTAGCAACAGTGCTAAACTTTCTCCATTTGTAGACAGTCTGTCTTACCGTGGACACATGAACATCAAGGCTTTTGGAGATACTTTTGTAACCCTTTCCAGCTTCATGCAAGTCAACAATTCTTGATCGTAGGTCTTCTGAGAGCTTTTTTCTGCGAGGCATGGTTCACATCAGACAGTGCTTCTTGAAACCAGTAAACCCAAAACAGGTGTGTGTTTTTTAAGGGCAGGACAGCTGTCAGCAACACATCCAATATCATCACACTGATTGGAGTCAAGGTTGGCTCACTCCTGGCTCCAATTAGCTCTGGGAGAAGTCATTAAGCTAGGGCTTCACATACTTTTTCCTCCCTGCAGTGTGAATGTTTACATGTTATGTGCAATTAAACCATGGCAACATCTAATGTTTGTATAGTATTATGTTCAGCAGACTGTGTTCTTCTATTGTTGTGACTTAGATGACGTTCAGAGCAAATTTTATGCCCAATTCATGCAAAACTCCACATAATCCTAAGGGGTTCACATACTTTTTCTTGCAACTGTACACCTCCTCTCTGCATAGGCAATTCAGTTAGTAATGAGCAATGCCAGCAAATAAGAAAACAATTTATAGAGGGGTGGGTGCTGTGTCCATCAATGAACTCAGAGAAAGGGTTTTTACGGTGAGTGCCAAACAGTGAGGGGTGGGAAAAACCAAGGCCAAAACCAGGCCAACAGGAGCTCAACAGGAACACAGGAGCTCAACCAGAAAACAACCCCTCAAAGAGAGAACAGAAATCTCAAACAGCTGCCTGCAATACTTTGCAGTCAAAACATGCATCTGAAGATGCCAAGACATCCACCTTGTAAAATTTTGTAAAGGTGTGCACAGATGACCAGGCAGCCGCCTTGCAGATTTGAGACACAGCTGCCTGATGACGGAAGGTCCAAGAGGCACTAAGCGCCCAGGTAGAGTGTGCCCTTACAGGAAAGGGAGGACTTGACCCTTAATGGCGTAAGCTTGAACCACTGTCTGCCGAATCCATGTAGAATAATAGATAAATACACTCAAACCGCATCCAAGGCTTGCAGAGCAAACTACTTAGGATGCGAAAGGCAAGGATATAAAGGACAGTAGGACAATGTCCTCGTTTAAATGGAAGTCAGAGACCACCTTTGGGAGAAAGGAAGGACACCTTATGTTTGTGCGCCACCAAATAAGGAGACCTACAGTACAAGACAAGGCTGCCAACTCCAACACTCTATGGGCGGAAGTGACAGTCACTTAAAATGCCACCTTTTGGGACAGACTTAACAAGGAATCTCCCTGATAGTCTCAAAGGGAGACTTTTGGAAAACAGAGTGAACCGAATTCAGATCCCATGGTGGCAACACTAAGCGCACAGGAGGTGCCACATGCCACATGTTTAACTCCTTAAACGAAAGAACGGATCAAAGAGTGCAAGGCTAGAGGATGTTGAAAGAAAAATGGCCAGAGTGTAACCTTGGTCCTTAATGGTACTTAGTACCAGCTTCTTCTCAACATCCTGTTGCAGAAAAAACAAAATTCTAACCACTGAAAAAGAATGAATGAGGATGAACCCCCAGAGCCTTACACCAGGAAATATATGCCTCCAAGGTATATCCTCCTAGAAGTTGACTTCCATGCCTTCAGCATGTTAGGAATCACCGACTGACAGATCCCTGTCTCTCAGAACCTGGCTTTCAATAGCCAAGCCAATAAAGCCAGTGGTCGTAAAGCAGGGTGGAAAATTGGACCTTCAGACAGAAGACCTGCCTGGAGCAGCAGATGCCAAGGAATGTCCACGACAGGCTCACCACGTCCGCATACCAAGGGCGGCAAGGCCAATCCGGAGCCACCAAGATGACTGGAATGCGTTCGGTCTCTATCCTTCACAGCAGTCAGGGTAGAAGCTTGAGAGAAAAAAAACACATAGAGGAGCCGATACTGGCTACATGAAACCACCAGGGCATCCATTGCATCCGCAAGCAGATCCCTCGTCCTGGCCATGAATCTCAGCACTGTTGAACCAACATGCCAGGAGATCCATGTTTGGAGTGCCTCACCGGAGGCAAATCCGATTCACAATGTCTGGATGCAGGGACCACTGTGTCAGGGCAGGAGCTGAGGAACGGACAGGCAGGCCTAACAATGTAACGCACTGGCTGACGACAACCACCACCCACAGACCGAAGTCCCTCAGGGCGCGGAGTCTAAGTCCCAGGCTGCCCTTCACCAGGGCCCCTGATTGTGGGGATGGACTTGACGCAGCCAGGAACCAGGTCGCGGCCCCCGAGACACCTCAGCTGCGGTAATGGCCGCCGCCAATGGCGTGTAGCTGGTGGAAGAGACAAAAGAGTAGTCAGACAAGCCGGGGTCAACAACAACAGGACAAAACAGTACAGGACAGCAGACGAGAATCACAGGTCACGAGCCGGGTTCAGCAACAGAGGGTCAGATCAAAGGAGAATACAAAGAATAGTCAAGTCACAAGCCGAATCAGATACCAGGAGAGTCACGAGAGTCAGAACAGAGTAATAGCGACACAAAGACACAAGACACAAGTGCAAAGAGCATGTGCGGGCCACAGGCTTATATGTCATCAGCCACACCCCTCTGGGGGATGGACCACAGAAACCTGAAGGCATAAAAGGATTCCCATCATGCACAGCAGAATCCAAGATGGACGCCAGCACATGGAGTAACATAACCTCAGGGAAAAGGTAGGACCTTGACAGTACCTCCTCCTCAAGGGCCCCTCCCCCTCCGCGGCTCAACAAAAGGTTTCTGAGGAAAGCGGGTATGAAAAGCGCGGAGGAGGGCAGGAGCATGGACATCCGCGGAAGGAACCCAGGAACGCTCCTCGGGACCATAACCGCGCCAATGAACCAGGAACTGTAATCGACCGCGCACCAATCGAGAGTCCAGGATCCGGCTCACCTCATACTCCTCATGACCGTCAACCCGGATGGGACGGGGCCGAGGAAGAGAGGTAGTGAAGCGATTGCAGATTAGAGGTTTCAACAGGGAAACATGAAAGATATTGGAGATCCGCATCCCAGACGGAAGGGCAAGGGCATAGGCCACCGGATTCACTTTGCGGAGAATGCGGAAAGGACCGACAAAACGGGGAGCTAGTTTGGGTGTGGGCACCCGAAGATTGAGGTTGCGAGTAGACAACCACACCCGATCGCCGACCTGGTATGAAGGAGCGGGCAACCGTCTGCGATCAGCCTGGAACTTCTGGCGCTGAGCTGAGTCCTTCAAGGCCCTCTGGATCTGCCCCCACGAAGAACGCAGGGCAGCAAGATGGTTCTCCACAGCCGGAATGTCCTGTGGTGAGAACCTCTCAGGTAATACCGCGGGTTGGAACCCATAGTTAGCCATGAAGGGAGACATCACGGAGGAGGAGTTGACCGCCGAGTTCCTGGCAAACTCTGCCCACGGCAGGAGATCGGCCCAATCGTCCTGATGGTCTGAAACATAACACCGAAGGAATTGTTCTAAAACCTGATTGGAACGCTCCGCAGCCCCATTGGACTGCGGGTGGTAGGCTGAAGAAAAGGAGAGACTAATACCCAACTGGGAGCAGAAGGCGCACCAGAATCTGGACACGAACTGACTCCCGCGGTCTGAGACAATCACCTTAGGTAACCCATGCAGGCGAAAAATCTCCCTGGAAAAGACCGTGGCCAGTTCTTGCGCTGTGGGTAATTTCCTGAGTGGAATGCAATGGCACATCTTGGAAAACCGATCGACGATCATGAGGATGACCGTATGACCCCGAGACACCGGGAGGTCTACAATAAAGTCCATCCCTAGATGTGACCAAGGACGCTCCTTATTGGGAATGGGTTGCAGAAGACCCAAAGGGAGATGCCGTGGAGACTTATTCTGGGCACAGATCGAACATGCCGCTACATAAGAGGCAATGTCGGCACGGAGGGTTAGCCACCAGAATAAGCGAGAGACGACCCAACACAGCTGGTTCTTCCCCGGATGCCCGGCAGTTTTGGCGTTATGGTAGGTACGCAGCAGGCGGGGGCGCAATCCCTCGGGTACGAAACATCTACCCTCCGGCTTCCCGGGAGGAGCATCAGTTTGAGCCGCCAAAATCTGCTCCCCAAGGGGAGAGGTCAGACTGGTGCGAATGGCAGCCAGGATCTGATCTGGAGGTATAAGTGAGATTGGCTCAGAGTCCTCCCTGGACAACTCAGAGTATTGCCGTGATAACGCATCAGCCCTAACATTCTTGGAACCAGGCAAATATGAAACCATATAGTTGAAGCGTGACAAGAACGGAGCCCATCTGGCCTGGCGGGGTGTCAATCTCTTGGCCTCCGAAAGATAGGTCAGGTTCTTGTGATCGATAAGAATGAGGACCGGAACCGCGGAACCCTCGAGCAGGTGCCTCCATTCCTTGAGAGCCAGAATGATGACCAACAACTCCCGATCTCCAATCTGGTAGTTGCACTCAGCCGAGGAAAGCTTCCTGGAGTAGAACCCGCAGGGAAGTAGGGGTCCATCGGGCGACCGACGCTGAGACAGGAGAGCCCCTACTCCCGTCTCGGAAGCATCAACTTCGAGGATGAAGGGCAACCCAGGATTGGGATGCGAAAGAATCGGAGCCGAAGCAAAGGCAGCTTTCAGAGCCTCGAAAGCTATGATGGCCTCGGATGGCCACTCGTGAGGGTTACTCCCCTTCTTGGTTAGGTCAGAGAGAGGCTTTGCCAATGTGGAGGAGTTCCTGATGAACTTCCGATAGTAGTTGGCAAAACCCAGAAAGCGCTGAATGGGCCGAAGACCATTGGGACGGGGCCACTGCAGAACCGCCGTAACCTTCTGAGGGTCCATGGAAAATCCCTCCGCGGAAATTATGTAGCCCAAAAAGGCAACCTGGGATCGATGGAACTCGCACTTCTCGAGTTTACAAGAGAGTCCGTTCTCACGCAATCGTTGCAGCACCTGCTTGACATCCTGGACATGGGACTCCATGGAGGTAGAGTAAACCAAGATGTCATCCAGGTAAACCACTACGCACTGCTGCAACAAATCACGAAGGACATCGTTTATGAATTCCTGAAAAACCGCGGGCGCGTTACACAATCCGAAGGGCATCACCAGGTATTCGTAGTGCCCAGTTCTGGTGTTAAACGCGGTCTTCCACTCATCCCCCTGTCTGATCCGTACGAGGTTGTACGCCGCCCTAAGGTCGAGTTTGGTAAAGACTGTTGCTCCCTTAAGGCGGTCGAACAACTCAGAAATCAAAGGAATTGGATATGCATTTTTAATGGTAATCCGATTGAGACCCCTATAATCGATGCAAGGCCTCAACTCCCCACCTTTCTTCTTTACGAAAAAAAAACCCGCTCCTGCTGGGGAAGTAGACTTACGAATGTGCCCCCGGGAAAGCGCATCCACAACGTACTCCTCCATGGCCTTATTCTCCGCAACCGAGAGAGGGTACACCCTGCCACGTGGAGGAGTGGCCCCGGGTTGCAAGGATATGGCGCAGTCGTAAGGACGATGAGCAGGTAAGGCACCAGCACGTACCTTATCAAACACATCCCGGTACTCCCCGTAGTCGGTGGGCAACGCAGAGTCCGAGGAGGCACACAATACCTTAACCGGCCCCCGGATGCACCCGGCCCCACACTGTGGAGACCATGAGAGAATCTCGGCTGTTTGCCAATTGAAGGTTGGATTGTGCCTCTGGAGCCAGGGATACCCCAAAACCACCGAATAGTGTGGGGAAGAAATCACCTGAAAACAGGCCAACTCCCTGTGAACAACCCCAATGGCTACCTCTATTGGCAGAGTCTCGTGGGTAACCTGCGGCGGTTGCAGGGGCCTGCCATCTATTGCTTCGAGAACCAATGGGGCAGAACGAGCCTGCAGGGGAATGGAGTGCTGTGCAGCAAACGAGCTGTCCAAGAACAACCCATCGGCCCCAGAGTCTACCAATGCCTGGGCCGTCACCGAGCCCCCCGTCCAAGAAAGGACCACGGTGATCAGTGGCTTATCCTTGCGGAACGCCGGGGACGAGGAAACTCCACCCAAGATCTGTCCCCGACATGATCTCAGGTGCAAGCGTTTCCCGGACGGACCGGACAAGACTGCCGAAAGTGCCCACCGAGGCCACAGTACAGGCAGCGACCCTCCCGACGCCGAGCGGCCCGCTCCCCCTCGGAAAGGCAAGCAAACCCCAGCTGCATGGGTTCCCCACCAGACAAGCTATCCCCAGGAGGCGTGGGAGGAGAGGGAGGAACGGGTGGGACAGAAAACGCAGGTGCCAGTCGATTGGAAGGCCTCCGCAGGCGTTCCTTGAGTGAAGGCCTCTCCCTGAGCCTGGTGTCAATCAGGATCAGGAAGGAGATGAGCTCCTCCAACACCACAGGCAGTTCCTTAGCTGCAATCTTGTCCTTCAATGTGTCAGAAAGACCATGGGAAAACGCAGCCACCAGAGCCTCATTGTTCCAACCGACCTCTGCCGCCAGGGTACGAAACTCTATAGCGTACTCGGCCACGGTCCGTGAACCCTGATGCATGGTCATGAGCAGCTTGGCCGCCGAGGCGGAACGAACCGGTACGTCGAATACCCTACGGAAGGCATCGACAAAACCGGAAAAGTCTTGAATCACCGGGTCGTTCCTCTCCCATAAGGGATTTGCCCAGGCCAAGGCCTTGTCTGAGAGTAGTGAAATTAGGAACCCCACCTTTGACCTCTCAGACGGAAAGGCGTGGGGTATTAATTCAAAATAAATACCCACCTGGTTGAGGAACCCACGACACTGACTCGGCTCTCCCCCAAAGCGCTGTGGAAGAGGGGCAGAACCAGTCATACCTCTGGGCGCCGCTGATGCAGCCGTCGAGGTGGTGGACGCAATAGGCGGAGAAGCAGCGGGAGAGACCACCGGAGCGACTACCGACCTAATAGCACCAGGAGCAAGGTGTGCAGTGCGTGCAAGCAGAGTTTGCAACGCCTGAGCGAACTGATCCAACAGGTTATCCTGTTGATCGAGTCTGGCGACTAGCATTGGGAGCGAAGGCGTGCCTGCACCGTCAGGGTTCATGGCACTTGTGTAATGTCAGGGCAGGAGCTGAGGAACGGACAGGCAGGCCTAACAATGTAACACACTGGCTGACGACAACCACCACCCACAGACCGAAGTCCCTCAGGGCGCGGAGTCTAAGTCCCAGGCTGCCCTTCACCAGGGCCCCTGATGGTGGGGATGGACTTGACGCAGCCACGAACCAGGTCGCGGCCCCCGAGACACCTCAGCTGCGGTAATGGCCGCCGCCAATGGCGTGTAGCTGGTGGAAGAGACAAAAGAGTAGTCAGACAAGCCGGGGTCAACAACAACAGGACAAAACAGTACAGGACAGCAGACGAGAATCACAGGTCACGAGCCGGGTTCAGCAACAGAGGGTCAGATCAAAGGAGAATACAAAGAATAGTCAAGTCACAAGCCGAATCAGATACCAGGAGAGTCACGAGAGTCAGAACAGAGTAATAGCGACACAAAGACACAAGACACAAGTGCAAAGAGCATGTGCGGGCCACAGGCTTATATGTCATCAGCCACACCCCTCCGGGGGATGGACCACAGAAACTTGAAGGCATAAAAGGATTCCCATCACGCACAGCAGAATCCAAGATGGACGCCAGCACATGGAGTAACATAACCTCAGGGAAAAGGTAGGACCTTGACACACTGGCCTTGGTCCAACATCTGATGGCCGAGATAATCCGTCTGCCAATTCTCCACGCCATGGATGTGCACAGCAGAGAGAGTACATGACGCTCTGCCCACCTGACAATGTGGGAGGCCTCCAATGATGCCGCCACATTCCGTGCCCCCCCCCTACTGGTTGACATAGTCCACTGCCGTGACATTGACAGACTGGTTAGGTACGTTAGGTTGCAAGAGGAATCAGTCCACTACACAACCTAGGCCTGGAATCCAGGGGATCTTTTCTAATGCAGCCACAGATCACAGAGTGTCTCACATGTTTATCCTCTCTCTGAGCTTGTGATATTACCAGATGCAAACATACCAGAAAGGTTTCAATCTAATTAGAGGCTGTTAGAAACTCCTACATGTAGCCGGCATTGGGGTTGTTTATGTAGTCTTTTATTCATTACAAAGATAACCCAAAGAGCATTCTATAACATTTGATTAAAGTATATCTAAAATAAGGAGACTCAACAAGGATCACCATTATTATTCAATATGAAACCTTGTCTAGATATCAGGCATTAAAATAAGTAACACAACACTCAAATCTACTTTATTTGCAGATGACATTTTAATTTTCTCCTCGAATCCCATAGGAGATATCCCTATACTGCAAGATATCTTTACCACCTTTAAGGGCAGTACAGGTGCCATTAAACGCATCAAAATAAAAAATATGGACCCATTTGGGAGGCGACGCTCGTGAGCAGGGCAGGGAATGGCCGCCTGATTCTGCGCTCTTCCGCTGCCGGGCACATTGATCAATTAATCTGCCTCCTGAGGAGCCGGTTCCGTCCCCCACCCTTGCTCTCACCCTCCGCTGATCCCCCTGCTACCTATGGGGAAAAAAACGCGGCCTCCCACGCCTCCAGCGCTCGATTAAAGAGCCGGCCCGCTAATGCGGGCTACTCTTTGGCAGAAGCCCCAGCCTCGATTTTGGCCGCATCCCCGCCGCTACCCTCGGGCTGCCCAGACGCCTTCTCGGACATGGAGAGCCTGCCTGACATCTCTGCAGACCTCCCACAGCCCCCCTTGCAGGACGCCGACCCCCCACAACCCCCCTTGCAGGATGCAGACTTCCTGGCCAGATCCAAGACAATGCTGCAGCAGGAGCTTCACACCACCACCTCCAGACTAGCGACTCATCTCACCAAGGAAATTGGGCAGCCGCACAATTTTAGCTTGAAGATAAAATGGACACCGCGGCTACGGTAATCGAAAATCATGAACAGGACCTTTCAGATCTGAGAAGAAAGCTTGATGCGGCTTTCGTGCGCCTGGAAGATTTTGAGAATAGGTCCCGTCGGGGTAATCTTCGCCTGCGTGGCTGCCCAAAGCCATCGTTGACCTCACGTCCACTGCTACCGCGCTTTTTGAAGAGTTGGATCCGGCGATACCGATAGACCATCTGGAGTTCGATCGCATCCATCGGGCCCTGGGTCTGAGGAGGTCTGAGGGTCCTCCCAAGGACATCATAATTAAATTCACCTATTACCGTACAAAAGAATTGCTCCTTCGCTCTGCGCGAGACCAGCAGGATCTTTGCTTTCAAGGTCATCTGTACCAGCTGTTCGTGGATCTGGCACCATCCACCATACAGAAACATCTGCAGATGAAACCTTTCACGTCAGTCCTCTTGAACCATCACATCAAGTACCAATGGGGCTTTCCATTTAAGCTTACGTTCGCGTACCAAGGTCGGAGCCATGTTGTCCACAATCCAGAAGAGGCCAAGTCGACCCTGGAGGCGCTACACCTTCTGCCCTCGTGGGATACCTCCGACAGCCTGGTGCGGCCCTCCGGTTCCCATCCTCCATCTCAGCTATGGTGTATATGGGAGAAAGTTGGTAGCCGTAAACGCTCCCTTCCTAGTACACCTCCGTTGTCCGGATCCTCCCGCTCCAATCCAAGTTGAGTATGGTTGGATGGGTAAGATTTTTCACTTTTCAGATGGCTTGATCCACTGCCGTGACTCTCCGCGTTTCTGATCGGGCGCAGACCCTGACTGGCCCTTGTTAGACAAACTATTTGTATGTTGCTTGTTTTTACTTTCACAGTTTGAAATATTCTTCTATGCAATACTGGTCTGTACTGGTGGTGATCCTCATTACCCGCCGGCTCCTCGGGGTCCAATTTCGAGTTGAATATCTAATTTTTTTATTTTTTTCCCTCTTTTTTGTTATACTAGGATTTTGGTTATGTGGATCCCCGGCTCCTTGGGTGGTTTTTTTTTTGGGGGGGTGGTGTTATTGTACCTCTTTATATATATGGGGGGCCTCCCTGGCTCATGGTCCTATGCCTTATATGATTAGTGCCAGCTTCCGATCTAACGGGGCTGTGACCCGGGAATGCCTCATTTCTATTTTGCTGATGTCTGTGTACTTATTTACATTTTCTTTATATATTTTGGTGTCATATTATGCATTCTTAAGGTAATGTACTTGACGTTGTCTTTTTGTATGTTATGATAATACCTCAATATGCTCACCCTATAGCCAAAGCAAACAAGTGCTGAACTAAACAAACTAATCATGAAGGTATAAATCAATTGAAACAAGTACATATAATAATATAAACGCAGAGTTCAAAAATTAATATAAACGCAGTGTCTCAAAATAAATCGTATATTATTTCGTTTATCATTATTGGGAGTATTTGTATATAATAGTATTAATATTAGTAATTATGTATAGGGCTTTGTGCTGTATCTGTTCTCTGGCTCATTATGACGTCTTGGATTAGTAATAGTAATAATTTGGTAGGGCTGGCTGGCTGTGTTATTTATTTGTGTAATAAAAGATTAGTGTGCACTCTCTGTTATGGAGAGTGTTGGCACCTTTCCCTGGTGTAAGATGGCAACTTTGTACTCGACGACACCTGGCTCCAATGAGAGGAGAGGTACAAAAGGAACTGCCCTATCTGACGTACACATCCTTATGATTAAGTCCCTGAGACGAAACATGTCAAGGAAGTGACGTCAGACACAACGGAGGAACCAACAAATAAATCAATAACCTCCTTCACTATAATCCCACCAAAAAGTCACACTTTCTCCATAGAAAGTTTACTATAATAAAAACCTTTTTGTGACATACCATCAATAAAAATAAATATAAATAAATAAAATAAATAAAATTTAACCATAAAGTGTCCAATTCCAATAAAGTCTCAAATGTGTCCAATAAAGTCCAAAATTCCAAACTTTCATCCAGTAAGAAGGATTGGCTCCTATTAATCCAGCGAAAACCTCAAAAATAAAAAATATATATTCTCTAGTGCATTACCTTTTAAATATACAAATAAACCAATCTGTGCTAATCACAAACCACTCCAAAATGTGCAGAGAAAAAAAAAACCAAAAACAAAAAAAACTCTCTCTCTATAGATATATAGATATATGTATATATATATATATACAGTATATGCACATAAAACACAAACTGTGAACACTCTGTGATCACTGCAACACTGTGTACACTCCGTGGGCCAACACCCAATAGTGCTAAATACTATTACCCTCTGTGAGTATTCATACACATATCAATACTATGGAACCAGAATCTTCCATTCTCTCTTCAAGGATAATTCTTCCAAGGTCCTCATAAAGACAAGAAGACTCTTAAGACGGATCTCAAAGCATAGGGACAAATTTAATAATAACTTACATTAAATAATGACAATGGCTCTTGTAAAGGCTTAACAAACACTGGCAAAAACCATGTGTAGGTAACCAACAAAATGGCCACGGCGACACTTCCGGTTAACGTAAGCGCGTCTTGACGTCACTTCCACTAACGCGTTCCGTCACTTCCGGACTTCGTCTGAAGGGATATGGACGTCTCCATAGCCGCTCCTTTTATTTTTATGCCTCCCAATAACCAGAGGCTTCATCCTCCATTTTTGAAAAGGGAAAATAGCAATACCAGTTCATCTTTCACTCGTAAACACATAAAACCTTTTATGGATCGGTCTCAACCTCACCACATAACCAGAATAGAAACAAAAATCCAAATAAAATACATACACATATATCAAACCTAAAAACTAAAACTGCAATACTTCTACCACTTACTCTGCTATACCAAAACTATCCGGTTATATAAATACTCATATATGATATATCATATAACATATATCATATAAATAAATAAGATAATATAAGTAACCCCCATACATTTATTAATAAATAAACTATAATCCTTTCTAAAACTACAACTCCTTCCTATCTAAAACCCTATACTACCCTCTAGCGGTCACTATAATACACTATATTAAACTCTCCGGTTCTCTATAATAAATTAATTTTAATAGCCCCCAAACATTTTAATAAATACACATAAACCATTAACCTTTCCAAAATTTACAATTTCAATATTACCCTCTAATGGTCGCTATTATCATAGTCTAAAAAATAAATGTCACATATATACATACAATTATGCATTGTTATATTATTTATCAATTTATACCCTTTGCTAAAATCTACAATAATAAATCAATAAAATAAATTAATTAAATACATAAAAATCAATATTAACACCCACCTCTTCTACCATGATTAGATACAAACAATAAATAAATTACGATAAATAACAGCTCCCATAATTAATCCACAATTAACTTCTATTTAAAAATCAGAAATAAAACAATTTAAATCTAGTTCTATATTTAGACCCCTCGGTTTTAATGTATTCAACCTAAATATCCAGAAAGTTTCATTCTGAGACAACTTCTGAATTTTATTCCCACCCCTCCAATGTCCTACCACAGCGTCAATCCCACAAAATTTTAAAACACTTGCATCTGAATTGTGGAATTCTTTAAAATGTCTCGAGACACTGTGGTCTTTTTTGCCCTTGATAATGTTCCTAACATGTTCTTCCAATCTTACACAGAGATTTCTTTTCATTCTCCCTATGTATTGGAATTTGCATGGACCTTCCAACATATATGTAACATACTGTGTGTTACATGTAATAAACTGTTTTATGGGAAATAATTCTCCGGTCGAATGGGATCTACAAGATGAAACCACCATATTTTTCATCCCGGTAGTTTTAAACATCCTACATTTTCTACATGGGTAAAAACCCTTAAAATCAAACATCTTAAACACTTTTTTCTTCGGTGGAGAACTAAAGTGCTTCTTAAATTATTTGTTCTTCTATATATGAACAACGGTTTGTCTGGAAATACTGAACCCAAAATATTATCTTTCTTTAATATTTCTTTAATTATGTCTCATAAACACCTTTTCAATCTCTTTGAATTGACAATTAAAACGTGAAATGAATGCATACTCAATTCTTTTATTGTCTTCCTTAATTTTTAATTTTTTCTTAATTTTCCCATCCCCTAGATCAGGGGTCTGCAACCTTTAAGACATAAAGAGCCACTTGGACCCGTTTCCGAAGGGAAAAAAAAGACTGGGAGCCGCAAAACCATTGCAACATTTAAAACAAATCCAACACTGCATATATTGTTTCTTACCTTAATGCTATATACAGGATCGTGCAGTTAGCTGTCAATCTGAAGAAAAAAATAACTTTTCCACTTAACAATGTAAAATATATTTTTGCACATTAATAGCTAATTAAAATATTTAATTTATCTGGTTAATGGGATTTATTCTCCTGAACCTCAGTGCACAGTGTCTGCATATCAGGGCTGTAAGACGTCACCTTCATTTTCACACAGGCTTGCAAGCTGTCATCTGTGAGGCGTGATCGATGTTTGTTTTTAATATAGTTCATGTTGGAGAAGACCTGCTCACATACATATGTGGAGCCGAAGATCGACAGCACTCCAAATGCATACTTTTTCATGTTTATATAAGTGTTGGGGATAGCATTCCAGGTTTCGAATACAAGTTTGTCCTGTTTGGGAAGGTTTTTAATATCACTCCATTTATGATTCTGTGCCAGAATGGCCTTCTGCCGGGCAACATCCTCAAGAGTAGCGGTCAAGCATTTAAACTTGGACACCCATATATCTTTGTCGGCTATATCGGCCAATTCCAACTCAAGATCAGGTTGACTTACACCTGCAAATGCAGTCATATTCAATAGGGATGGATCGATCGCCAGGGGAATGACAGGGAAGGATAATGTGGTTTTTTCCTCTCTGAACTCACAGAATCGTTTCCCAAACGAACTTTGCATTGTGGTGATTGCAGACTTGAAATATTCCAAATTGATTGTATCATGACTTTGTTTGAACTCTCTCAAAGAGGGAAAGTGAGACAGTGTACCTCTCTGTAAATCTTTGATAAACACTGTCAACTTGCGCTCAAAAGCCAAAACCTCTTCCAGCATGTGCAGAGCTGTGCCTCCTTTCCCCTGAAGGGTTGTATTTAGCGTGTTTAGATGTGCTGTCATGTCTACCATAAAATGTAATTTTTCCAGCCACTCTGGCTGTTCCAGCTCAGCAAAGGTGAGCTCTTTGCTGGCCAGGAAGGTTTTTACTTCTTCTAAACATGTGACAAAGCGTTTTAGCACCTCGCCTCTGGACAGCCACCGAACCTTGTTGTGGAGCAGGAGGTCAGAATATATGCTTTCCACTTCATCCAATAACAAACGGAACTGGCGGTGGTTTAAACCCTTTGCCATTATCTTATTAACAATTTGAATGACCACATCCATCACTTTTGTGCATTCTGGCGGAAATGTTTGAGCACATAATGCCTCTTGGTGCAGGATGCAATGAAATGACAGCAGCGTTCTACCAAGCGCCTTCTGCAGTAGAGCCACAAAGCCCTTCTGTGCACCTCTCATACTCGGTGCCCCATCAGTAGCCACTGAGACCAGGTGTTTGGTGTTTATTTTTTTAGCAGTTAAAAAGTCCAGAACAGCCTTACAGATATCCTCACCTCTTGTTTGGTCTTTTAGTGGTATCAGCTCAATCAGTTCTTCCTGTGGCCCAAAAGAGTTCACATATCGACAGAACAGCGCTATTTGTTCAATATCACCTTTATCTTTGGACTCATCACAGGCGATGGAGTACGCCACAGCTGAATTAATGTCTTGAATTTGCTGTTTGCTAATGTTTTCTGCCATTTTTAGGGTTCTGTCTTTGACAGTCTTCGCAGAGAGTGGCATATCTTTGATTTTCTGTCCAATTTCATTCTTGTTTTTGAAGTCCATGTATAGATGTTCCGAAATCTTAATGAATGTTTCTTTTATATACTCTCCATCTGTGAAGGGCTTCCCGTGCTTGACTATTTCCTGAGCGGCCACAAAACTAGCATATGTTGTGGAATTTGCAGACTTCACCCACTTCTTGAAATTATTTTTGCTCATATTAACCTTTCTCATAAGTTCTGCAACGGCTTTTCGTCTCTCATCTCCATCTGGATATTTTTCAGCAAAGGCTGTGTGTTTATTCTGGAAATGCCTTGCAACATTGGACTTTTTGTGGTTTGCTAATTTCTCACCACATATTAAGCATACTGGTAAACCAATCTCGTCAGTAGAGAATGCAAATGATTCTGTCCATGTATCATTAAACACTCTGTTTTCTTCAGAAATTTTTCTCTTCTTGCCTTTATCCATGGCTGACCTACCACGGGGTCGAAAACAGCGACGTAAGTAGAAATCACAGGGCCCATGCCAAAATTTGCTATGCCCACCCCCCTCAAGTTCCAGCCACCCCCTCCCCTCGTTTCCCTGCAACCTGTGTAAAAATTGTTCGATATGTCTGCCGCACTACCACTGTACCGCTAAAAATCGCAGATCACCGCCATTACTGGTAAAAAAAAGAATAAAAATGCCATAAATCAGCAGATGCGGCAATGTGTGCGCAAACAAATCAATGTACGCTTGCGATTTTTTTTTAACAAAAACAAGTAAAAAAATACATATCGGCCAAACTGATGAATACATTTTTTTAAATATTTTTTTGGATATGTATTATAGCAAACAATTATTTAAAAATGTTATTTTTTTCTAAATTGTCACTCTTTTTTGGTTTATAGCGCAAAAAATAAAAACCGCAGAGGTGATCAAATACCACCAAAAAAAGCTCTATTTGTTTGAAAAAAAGGACGCCAATTTTGTTTGGGTACAACGTCGCACGATCACGCAATTGTTAGTTAAAGTGACGCAGCGACAAATCGCAAAAAGCGCTCTGGTCATGAAGGGGGTTTAAGGGCCCAGTAAGCAAAGGGTTAATCAGGGCCACAGTGTATCGTCATAATCACAATCATAGCCTTCGGTAAATATGAGGGCCCAATGTAATCCAAATTATAAATATATTATTATATTATTGTCACTTTTCTATTAATATTTTTTTAACCCCCCTCAGAACTACTTTTCATAGAAAACGTTAAATTAACTTACCTTTTTTTGTTCTTCACTCCCGCGCAGTGCTGTGTTCTTCTTCACGCTCATTCAACGCTAGCTCACGCTGGTTTCGGCTCTGTCACTCCTCCCCCTCGCACACAGGAGGCCTGACGTCACCAGGCACTGTACTCATGGCGAGGCGGAGCTGAACCACGTTGAGTAGCTACGCCGTATAGTAATTCATCCCCCATAGTAATTCATCCCCCATAGTAATTCATCCCCCATATAGTAATTCATCCCCCATATAGTAATTCATCCCCCATAGTAATTCATCCCCCATATAGTAATTCATCCCCCATATAGTAATTCATCCCCCATAGTAATTCATCCCCCATATAGTAATTCATCCCCCATATAGTAATTCATCCCCCATAGTAATTCATCCCCCATATAGTAATTCATCCCCCATATAGTAATTCATCCCCCATAGTAATTCATCCCCCATATAGTAATTCTTCCCCCATAGTAATTCATCCTCCATATAGTAATTCATCCCCCATATAGTAATTCTTCCCCCATAGTAATTCATCCCCCATATAGTAATTCATCCCCCATAGTAATTCATCCCCCATATAGTAATTCATCCCCCATATAGTAATTCATCCCCCATAGTAATTCATCCCCCACATAGTAATTCATCCCCCATAGTAATTCATCCCCCATATAGTAATTCATCCCCCATATAGTAATTCTTCCCCCATATAGTAATTCATCCCCCATAGTAATACATCCCCCATATAGTAATACATCCCCCATATAGTAATTCATCCCCCATAGTAATTCATCCCCCATATAGTAATTCTTCCCCCATATAGTAATTCTTCCCCCATAGTAATTCATCCCCCATATAGTAATTCTTCCCCCATAGTAATTCATCCCCCATATAGTAATTCTTCCCCCATAGTAATTCATCCCCCATAGTAATTCATCCCCCATAGTAATTCATCCCCCATATAGTAATTCATCCCCCATAGTAATTCATCCCCCACATAGTAATTCATCCCCCATAGTAATTAATCCCCCATATAGTAATTCATCCCCCATATAGTAATTCTTCCCCCATATAGTAATGCATCCCCCATAGTAATACATCCCCCATATAGTAATACATCCCCCATATAGTAATTCATCCCCCATAGTAATTCATCCCCCATATAGTAATTCATCCCCCATATAGTAATTCTTCCCCCATAGTAATTCATCCCCCATATAGTAATTCTTCCCCCATAGTAATTCATCCCCCATATAGTAATTCATCCCCCATAGTAATTCATCCCCCATATAGTAATTCATCCCCCATATAGTAATTCATCCCCCATAGTAATTCATCCCCCACATAGTAATTCATCCCCCATAGTAATTCATCCCCCATATAGTAATTCATCCCCCATATAGTAATTCTTCCCCCATATAGTAATTCATCCCCCATAGTAATACATCCCCCATATAGTAATACATCCCCCATATAGTAATACATCCCCCATATAGTAATACATCCCCCATATAGTAATTCTTCCCCCATAGTAATTCATCCCCCATATAGTAATTCTTCCCCCATAGTAATTCATCCCCCATATAGTAATTCTTCCCCCATATAGTAATGCATCCCCCATAGTAATACATCCCCCATATAGTAATACATCCCCCATATAGTAATTCATCCCCCATATAGTAATTCATCCCCCATATAGTAATTCTTCCCCCATATAGTAATGCATCCCCCATAGTAATACATCCCCCATATAGTAATACATCCCCCATATAGTAATTCATCCCCCATAGTAATTCATCCCCCATATAGTAATTCATCCCCCATATAGTAATTCTTCCCCCATAGTAATTCATCCCCCATATAGTAATTCTTCCCCCATAGTAATTCATCCCCCATATAGTAATTCATCCCCCATAGTAATTCATCCCCCATATAGTAATTCATCCCCCATATAGTAATTCATCCCCCATAGTAATTCATCCCCCACATAGTAATTCATCCCCCATAGTAATTCATCCCCCATATAGTAATTCATCCCCCATATAGTAATTCATCCCCCATAGTAATACATCCCCCATATAGTAATACATCCCCCATATAGTAATACATCCCCCATATAGTAATTCTTCCCCCATAGTAATTCATCCCCCATATAGTAATTCTTCCCCCATAGTAATTCATCCCCCATATAGTAATTCTTCCCCCATAGTAATTCATCCCCCATATAGTAATTCTTCCCCCATAGTAATTCATCCCCCACATAGTAATTCATCCCCCATAGTAATTCATCCCCCACATAGTAATTCATCCCCCATAGTAATTCATCCCCCATAGTAATTCATCCCCCATATAGTAATTCATCCCCCATAGTAATTCATCCCCCACATAGTAATTCATCCCCCACACAGTAATTCATCCCCCACATAGTAATTCATCCCCCATATTGTCTCAATTCACTTACCTTTGCTCCGCGCGTTCCTCTCGCTGTATTCCCGCGCCGTTCTGGTCTTCAGGGCGGACTGAGAGAGGAGTTCGTCACTCTGCCCCGCCTACATCCTGGCTGCCCCACCTACATCCTGTCAGCCAATGTTCCACGCTCCGCGGGCCGGATTTTTGAGGAGGGAGGGGAGCGGGCGCCCGGCACACAGAAGAGCCGCATGTGGCTCGCGATCTGCGGCTTGCCGACCACCTGGTGGGCAGTGTGCTCCGGAGCCGCAGCAAAGATGTAAAAGAGCCGCATGCGGCTCTGGAGCCGCGGGTTGCCGACACCCGCCCTAGATAATTCTGACTGATTTTAAATCTAATATCTTCCAATTTAATTGGGTCATACCCCTTGGAGATAAATCTGTTTTTAATAATTTCGGATTGCAAAATATAATCCTTTAAACAAATGGATGTGTTTAATTTTATCGGTAATAGGAAAATTAATCTGGATGAAGTACTCTCTACTACCCAGTCAGCTTTAGATAGTAATGTGGAATTAATGATTAAAAAAGTTGGTTATACTATGGAAAAGAAATTACAATTGTGGTGGGACATTGTATCCTTTGAGAAATATATTTCAGAGGGCATTGTACCTCGGAGATTAAGATGGGATTTAATCCCAAATGACTTAATGATGAGGATTCTCTAATTGAGTGGAAAAGTTTTTTCCACACATGTGAGGAACAATTGCTTAAAATGTTGATAGAAAGGAAAAAGAGGAAATTAAGGATGGTTGAAATAAAATTGGATGAGATGAAAAAGAAAGTTGAGGAATTTAAAGACAAGTCAGTCGAATCTGGGGTAGGTTGGGGGGTAGAAGGGTCATCCTTGAGGTTGCACAATTGGGAATAATAAGTGCGGAACGCCTCTGCTATTTTATTTGGATGATAAGTTGGTGTATTAGAAGTAGGGTCAATGAAAGAAGATATTTTGGATTTCGCTTGTCTAGTTGTTAAGTATTTTGCTAGCATTTTTCCCACTTTATTCCCTTGGGAATAAAATTTAGCTTTAGCCTTTTTTAAATATTGACCATGTCTCCCTTAAAGTAGAGTCCTAAGTTTCATTCTAGTGGTTTGAAGCTCCGGAAAGGTATTAGAAGATAGAGTTTGTTTATGTGTGTGTTCAAGTTTAGCTATTTGCTCAATGGTGTCCATGAGAACGCGGTTCCTAACCCGTTTAGCCTGCGATGCCAGCTTCAACAGTAACCCTCTGCAGTATGCTTTATGAGCGCACCATGTGTTAGTAGCACTGGTATCAGTAGCTAAATTAACAGCAAAATACTCCTATAAAGGCAGCAGAAATAACAGGGCAAGACATATCATTACAAAACATGGAAACATCGGTACGCCACAAAGATACCGGAGTAAATTTCAAAGTCTCCTCAATGCTTATAGAAATAGGAGCGTGGTCTGACCACGTCATCGGATGTATTTCAGCTTTAGAAATATCTTGTAGCAGTTGGATATCCGTAAGAAAAAAATCTATTCAGGAATATGATTTGTGGGGCGCTGAGTAATGTGGAAAGTCCTTTTCAGAAGCATGGAGGCATCTCCAGGGATCATAAAGGTTGGCTGCCGTGATGGTCTAGGCTAGAGACTGTCTCAAATGCCGTGAAGAATTGGAGGTGTCCACCGAGTTGTTGATAATAGCATTAAAGTCTCCACAGTAAATAAAAAAACCCCTTTGTATTTTTGCTACCTTTTTCCGCAGGGAGTTGAAAATAGGGACCTGATGGGTATTAGGGGCATAGAGATTCACAATAGTGTAGGTGATGTTGTTGATTTCACAGACGATAATTATGAATCTGCCTTTACTATCGGACACTTGGGAATGTAGAGAGAAAGCGACAGAGTCACGGACAGCAATTAATACGCCACACTTCTTAGTAGGGCCATTAGATGTAAAGATATGTGGGAACAGGCGGTTGGAGCAGTATGGAGCTTTAGATACCGAGAAATGGGTTTCCTGAACACAAAGCACATCGCCATGTAGTCGTTGGGCTTCTTTCCACATCATCTGACGTTTGAATGGACTATTAAGGATGTGCACATTCAAAGAGACAATTTTTAGTACCATGAGGAAGCTTGGTTGAGTGATATGTGGTCGCCCTCAAGTGGCAGAAACAAAAATAGCATGGAAGGGTTTGAAAGCCGGAGTGGTACTCTTACGGGGACCATGGTTTTCAAACGTGGGCGAAGGAGGTCTGACCCTCCAATAGTGATATAAGAGGACTTGTCAAGATCTAGTAGCATAGATGGTGTTGCTGCTCTGAAGAAAAACACACAAAAAGAGAGGAAAAACTGGGGAGAAAAAAACAAACAAAAAAGTAACACATAAGTTCGCGTGAAACGAATCACTCGGATGTGTGGGGGGGTAAGTACCGAGGCAAACAGCCTAGAACGCCGCTATCCAAACTTACAGCGGGGAAAACATAAGATACCAGAGAACGTGGGAGGAGGCAGTTGCGTGTGTCAGCCTGCTACCTGTTCCCATTCTGAGGGATTTTTCTGGGGGAGGATTTTGTAGGCACGATTTCCTCCTCTGCTGGGATAAGGCCCCATTTTTTGGCAAGTTGAAAGCCATCTTCTTCTGAAGTGACCGTAAGGACTCGATTGTCCTTTGTAATCAGCAAATTGGTAGGGAACCCCCACTGGTATTTGATGTCGTTGTTATGCAATAATTTTGTGGAAGAAATCAATTTCTTGCGTGCTAGTATGGTGTGTTGAGAAAGGTCAGCAAACAGAGATCCCACTGTAAGGAGCTGGAAAACGAGCGCAAACAGCATGAGTTCCTCCTTCACATGATAGAAATGAACTCTCACAATGACATCCCGAGGGACATGAGCTGGGAGGAAAGAGGGTTTCGGCAACCTATACACCACCACCTCCCTATTCGGGGTGTGCAGCAGTAATGTGGATATCATATGCTGAATAAATTTGCAGAGATCTGCAATTGGGGTGTCCTCACCAATCCCTCTAAATTTAATGTTATTTCTGAGGGAGCGGTCCTCAATATCCGCCATTTTTGCCTTTAAAGTTGTCAGCTCATCTTCAACTTCGTTGTGGGCGTCCACTAATTCGTTATGAGCAGTGGCGAAATCCCCCATTTTAGTTTCCACTTGTGATACCCACTCACCCAGGTTTTCCATCTCTGTATTGATCCGTGTCATAAAGCTCATCATATCTTTATGTAGGGACCCTTTAAGGGTAACTAACATATCTTTCATAACAGTAGCATTAAGTGGCATAGATTCTGCTGGATAATCCTCTAGGTTCTCTATAAATTCTCTTGTAGTATTTTGAGAAGAGGAATCATAAATTTGCTAACCCCTCTGCTGCACCTCTGGAGAGATTCTCTGCCTGTTCTTGAGGGGACTGCAGGATGGTGTTCTCAAAGGAGAGCCTGTCAGCTCTGTGTGCACAGCAGGTGTCAGAAATGGACTCGCCAATCATTTTGGGACTCACGTGCCTTGTGGTTTGCAGTACCAGGACTGGCCAGTCACTTCTGCAGTCAGCCAAAACACCTGAAGCTGATTGCAGGAGGTGCATATAAGGAATGGCCAGACTTGCAATCAGGGCCTTGGTGTATGTTTTCCCAAGAGCCCCTGTACCTGCATCCTGTCGGCTTCCTGTCTGATCCTGCTTTATCCCTGACTCTGATTGAACTCCACCTGTCCTGACCTCTGCTATTCCTGACCACTCTCCAGTCTGCTCTTTTGGTACCTTGTCTGCCTGATTGTTCCTGACCTGACCCGTCCGACTACGCTTAGTATTGTTCTTTTGTTATCTGCTGGGGGTTTTGGTTTGGTTTGTTTTCACTGTGTTTATGTTTAGTCTTGCACTGCATTTATGTATTGTTTAGTCTTAAATAAATTATATTGTTTATACTATATCTGAAGCCTGCGTTTCCCTGTGTCAGTCCACCTACCTCTGGTCATACCCGGAGCCCTGACATTACACCAAGGCCAATCCTGACCAGAAGTGGCTGCACAGGGAAGCCATCTTGGCGTATTGTTGCTGGGAAGGATGAAACTTGATGAGGTGGTGTATTTGTCTCTGCTAGTGTTTGATGACAGAGATTATGCTTATCAAACTCTGAAGGAGTATACCCGGGATCAACTACTAGAGTGCATAAGGATCGCTCATTGCCTAATAGATCAGGGCACAGAGTTCTCTGAGGTGCAACCATTGATTCAGGTTTGTGCAGAGTTGGTTTCATCTGGTACCCCCGAAAGCAGGGATGAATTTTTGCCGCCATTTAGTGCCGACCAGGTAGAGTCCCTGGTATGGTTATTGGAGGATGATGTAGATTACTTTCTGGAGCGTTATTCTGCATGTTCACAACAGGTACTAAGAGACTGTATACACGCAGTGCAGTCTTTGACCAGACAGGTTTTGTGTAAGCTGAGCTTTGTTCAACCCATACTGTAGACATGGTCAGACTTGTTGCACCCAGCCTCAGTCAGCTTGCAACGCTTGAGGAATGCCTCTGCTCAAGGCACTCTTCCTGCATCCCCGACAGCACCCCCAGTGACGGCCTAGTATACTCTGCTAACTACCACATATCAGTCCCCTGCTCCCACTCGCTGCACCTATCCTTTCTTTAACCCTGTAAAGGAGTCCTCTGTAGCAACTGCTCCCTCCTTTGTTCCATCCCCCAGCTCTTCTCTGCCTACAGCTGCTCTATCCACTTACAAACCTGCGCTTACTTCCTGTGCTCCAGTAACTAAAACCAGGAAAAAGCGAAAATTCTTTCCAACCAGAACCATCCTGCCAGTATCCAAACCGGTCAGCCTGCCGTCTGAGAACCCGCCTTCCGTGGTTCAGCCTGGTGCCCCGGCACCCGCAATTCAGCCTGATACCCTGATGCCGGATGACCCAGTGTACGCTACCCAGCCTGATGGTTCTACCCAGCCTTATGTTCCTACCCAGCCTTATGTTCCTACCCAGCCTGATGAACTGATCAAGCCAGATGACCTGTTGCCAGATGACCCGATGCCCGCTGTCAAGCCAGATGACCCGGTACTCGCTGTCGAACCAGATGACCCAGTACCCGCTGTCGAGCCAGATGACCTGATGCCAGATGACCCGCTGCCCGCTGTCAAGCCAGATGACTCGGTGCCTGCTGTCTTGCCAGATGACTCGGTGCCCGCTGTCTTGCTTGACGACCCGATGCCCGCTGTCTTGCCAGATAACCCGGTGCCCGCTGTCTTGCCAGATGACTCGGTGCCCGCTGTCTTGCCAGATGACTCGGTGCCCGCTGTCTTGCCAGATGAATCGGTGCCCGCTGTCGAGCTTAAAGACCCGATGCCCGCTGTTTTGCCAGATGACTCGGTGCCCGCTGTCGAGCTTGATGACCCGATGCCCGCTGTTTTGCCAGTTGACTCGGTGCCCGGTGCCGAGCTTGACGACTCGGTGCCCGCTATCTGGCCAGATGACTCAGTGCCCGCTGTCTTGCCAGATGACTCGGCGCCCGCTGTCTTGACAGATGACTCGGCGCCCGCTGTCTTGCCAGATGACTCGGCGCCCGCTGTCTTGCCAGATGACTCGGTGCCCGCAGTCTTGCTTGACGACCCCATGCCCACTGTCTTGCCAGATGACTCGGTGCCCGCTGTTTTGCCAGATGACCCGGTGCCCGCTGTCTTGCCAGATGACCCGGTGCCCGCTGTCTTGCCAGATGACCCGGTGCCCGCTGTTTTGCCAGTTGACTCGGTGCCCGCTGTCTTGCCAGATGACTCGGTGCCCGCTGTCTTGCCAGATGACCCGGTGTCCGCTGTCTTGCTTGACGCCCCGATGCCCGCTGTCTTGCCAGATGACCCGGTGCCCGCTGTTTTGCCAGTTGACTTGGTGCCCGCTGTCGAGCTTGACGACTCAGTGCCCGCTGTCTGGCCAGATGACTCGGTGCCCGCTGTCTTGCCAGATGACCCGATGCCCGCTGTTTTGCCAGTTGACTTGGTGCCCGCTGTCGAGCTTGACGACTCAGTGCCCGCTGTCTGGCCAGATGACTCGGTGCCCGCTGTCTTGCCAGATGACTCGGTGCTCGCTGTCGAGCTTAAAGACCCGATGCCCGCGGTCTTGCCAGATGACTCGGCGCCCGCTGTCTTGCCAGATGACTCGGCGCCCGCTGTCTTGCCAGATGACTCGGCGCCCGCTGTCTTGCCAGATGACTCGGCGCCCGCTGTCTTGCCAGATGACTCGGCGCCCGCTGTCTTGCCAGATGACTCGGCGCCCGCTGTCTTGCCAGATGACTCGGCGCCCGCTGTCTTGCTTGACGACCCGATGCCCGCTGTCTTGCCAGATGACTCGGTGCCCGCTGTCTTGCCAGATGACTTGGTGCCCACTGTCTTGCTAGATGACTCGGTGCCCGCTGTGTTGCCAGATGACTCGGTGCCCGCTGTCTTGCCAGATGACCCGGTGCCCGCTGTCTTGCTTGACGCCCCGATGCCCGCTGTCTTGCCAGATGACCCGGTGCCCGCTGTTTTGCCAGTTGACTCGGTGCCCGCTGTCGAGCTTAAATACCCGATGCCCGCGGTCTTGCCAGATGACTCGGTGCCCGCGGTCTTGCCAGATGACTCGGTGCCCGCTGTCTTGCCAGATGACCCGGTGCTCGCTGTCGAGCTTGACGACCCGATGCCAGCTGTTTTGCCAGATGACTCGGTGCCCGCTGTCGAGCTTGACGACCCGATGCCCGCTGTTTTGCCAGATGACTCGGTGCCCGCTGTCGAGCTTGACGACCCGATGCCCGCTGTTTTGCCAGATGACTCGGTGCCCGCTGTTTTGCCAGATGACTCGGTGACCGCTGTCTTGCCAGATGGCTCGGTGCCCGCTGTCTTGCCAGATGGCTCGGTGACCGCAGTCTTGCCAGATGACTCGGTGCCCACAGTCTTGCCAGATGACTCGGAGCCCGCTGTCTTGTCAGATGACTCGGTGCCTGCTGCTCCGCCTGGTGGCCTGGTGCCCGCTGCTCCGCCTGGTGGCCCGCTGCTCCGCCTGGTGGCCCAGTGCCCAGCCTGATGTGCCTCTGTCTGGTGCCCAGCCTGATGTGCCTCTGTCCGGTGTCCAGCCTGATGTGCCTCTGTCCGGTGTCCAGCCTGATGTGCCTCTGTCCGGTGTCCAGCCTGATGTGCCTCTGCCCGGTGCTCAGCCTGATGTACCAGTCCTTGATATCCCGCCAATTACCGGATCCGGGCGGTGGAACATTTTGCCCATTTAGGACGGTTTGGAGCGTCCTGAGGCCGCTCCTTGAGGGGGGGTACTGTCAGGAATGGACTCGCCAATAGTGGTGGGACTCACCTGCCTTGTGGGTTGCAGTACCAGGACTGGCCAACGGGTGCTCTCAGCAACAAGAGGCTCACTCCTGCAGTCAGCCAAAACACCTGAGGCTGATTGCAGGAGGTGCATATAAGGAATGGCCAGACTTGCAATCAGGGCCTTGGTGTATGTTTCTCAAGAGCCCCTGTAACTGCATCCTGTCTGCTTCCTGTCTGATCCTGCTTGATCCCTGACTCTGATTGAACTCCGCCTGTCCTGACCTCTGCTATTCCTGACCACTCTCCAGTCTGCTCCTTTGGTACCTTGTCTGCCGGATTGTTCCTGACCCGGCCCGTCTGCCTACGCTCTGCCTGCTCCTTTGTACCTTGCCTGCCCGTTTGCTACCGACCCGGCCTGCCCGACTACGCTTAGTATTGTTCTTTTGTTATCTGTTGGGGGTTTTGGTTTGGTTTGTTTGCACTGTGTTTATGTTTAGTCTTGCACTGCGTTTATGTATTGTTTAGTCTTAAATAAATTATATTGTTTATACTATATCTGAAGCCTGCGTTTCCCTGTGTCAGTCCACACACCTCTGGTCATACCCGGAGCCCTGACATAGGTGTATACGGGACTGTGGTCTACGTGGGGACGTCTTGCACATTTGGTGGTCGTGCCCGCGATTGATATGCTTCTCGTCTAGGGTTTTTGGTTTGCTACAAACGCTATCATAATTTTTTTTTTCCTTTCTTCTAATCTTTTTTCTTTCCTCTTCTTTTTCCGATATTATGTTGGATTACTGCTGCTATTTGGTTCGGCTTTTTGCCGTCCCTCCTTGATGTCATTGGACATTTCATTATTTGACTAATACAAGTCAGCAGGATGTCTCTGTTTATGTGTTATTGTTCTGCTCTTACCCTGCGTAGGCGTATTTTGAGCTTGTTGTATTCTTAAAACAAAACTTTCTTAATAGAAATATTGAAACAGAAAAATATGGACCCATTTAAAATAGCCATCCAAAACATCACTACACATTTTGAATTATCTACCGTTTATATCTAAAACGGTCTCAGAGCTGGAAGCATGGATGAGTCTTTAAATCTCACTATTTGGGAGGTGCGATCTTTTCAAAATGGTCTCTTTTGCCAAACTTTTATATCCATTGCAGATTATTCCACTTTTACTTAGACAAAACAAAACTTTCTTAATAGAAATATTGAAACAGAAAAATATGGACCCATTTAAAATAGCCATCCAAAACATCACTACACTTTTTGAATTATCTACCGTTTATATCTAAAACGGTCTCAGAGCTGGAAGCATGGATGAGTCTTTAAATCTCACTATTTGGGAGGTGCGATCTTTTCAAAATGGTCTCTTTTGCCAAACTTTTATATCCATTGCAGATTATTCCACTTTTACTTAGACATAGTGGTATCAAAACAATAAATAAAGCCATAACAACTTTCCTGTGGTGCTCTAAGAAATTACGTATATCTATTTCTAAGTTATACCTCCCAAGGAGTGAAGGAGGATTAGTTCTCCCCACTATAATTTAGCCTGTCTTTTGAGGACTGGTATAGATTGGATATTAGAAAATTCTAATTAGATCCAATAGGGCACTAGAGGGAAAAATGGTGTCTCCTTGGAACCTAATAATTATTTTGCACTGCAATACCAACATTCTACTGTCTGAGCTAAAATACAATTTACCTTTGCGGGATACTCTTGCTGCATGCCATACAATCAGGGCATCTCTAAAGCTGCCATCGATGATCTCTAAATATTGCCCTTTACGTGTAAACCTAAAAGTTAACAGTGCAACCAATGCTAAAATCACTTAGGTGTGGAGAGGAAAAGGTGTATATATAAATATAGTGATGTCTAATTACCACCAAAAATCTTTGAAAATGAAGTCTTTCAGAGAACTATCATTACAATTTCAACTACCAGAAGACCATAAATGTTACTACAACCATTTGATTAAATATATCAAGTCCTGCTATAATTCAAAAAAAGATCCTTTTCAGCAATCTCTGTGCAATTAAGCATAAATGATATTCAATATCTGACCTCTATTCTCCACTAAACTATCAATTAATTTCAATAGTTTTTATTGAAGTTTTAATAACAAGACATTGTAGGTAAATACGGTTCAGTTAGAAATAATGCAGTACAGGAAAGTAAACAAAACAATATTTTCCCCACCATTTGGCTGGGGGTAATACTAGAATAAGTGGCATTGGCATGAGAGGTATGCTCGGTATATTCTGAACCATGGAAGGTTGTAGAAGAGATCTAGAGGGGATGGAGAACAAGCAGTAGGGAAATAGAGGAGGTGGGAAGGGGGAGAGGGTAGGGAAGGGTAAGTGCACTAGTCTAAGCAGATGGGTCAAGGTATTTTATAGTGAATTTATCAGAATTTTACAGAGCAGTTTGGGTTTTGTAACCATTGAGACCAATGGAGCTTAAATGTGCGATAGGTAGAATTGTTTAGGGCAGATCTTTTTTCCATACCGCATTGGAAGTTAAGATCAGTTATCAGTGAAGTAAGAGAAGGGGATTTAGTAGTGTTCCTGTCAGAGCCTGGGATCGAACTTGGCCCTTCTGCAGTAGGAGGCAATGTCTCTTCTCCTGAGCTATCTGGAATGCTGGACAGCTCCCTTGACAATTCTTGGATAATCCTGCCTTGTGCCTTGATTTCTCTTGAACCTTGAACTCCTTGCTCCTCCCATGAACTTCCTTATAAAAGCCATGTCCATGCACTTCCTCCTTGCCAGATTATTGTGCCTTACCAGCCAATATCCCGCTTATTGTTCCTGCTGCTGTCTTCATCTACGTTACCGACCTTTGGCTTGCTACTGACTATGATTCTGCCTCATCCTATCTACTACCATTGGTGACCGACCCTTGGCTTGTGACTGACTCCGCTTCTGTTTGATCCGCTTTTGGTTTCCAGCCTACTCATTCCCTGGTGGGGTGATCCTGAGATCTGCGACCTGGCATTCACACGCAGCCAACTCCATCTCCACCATTAGGAGCTCTGGGGAAGACTGGTGGATGCTTAGACCACGCACCTCAGGTGAGCCTGCGTCATTCCCAGGGTGGGCCGCTGGTGTACCAATCCTGCTGGTTTCAGGTAAGCCTTACACTGCTGTAGCAACTGGTCTCTGAACCTGACCTTATATCGTTACAGTTCCATAATTTAGTTATGTTTATTTTAGCTGCCGATGTGTGGATGATAATGGTACGGGAGTCTCGAGGGAAATCGTTGATTCCAATATGGAGGAGTGCTAGAGCAGCGTTTGGGGTTATTGGTGTTTTAGCTAATGTTGAGAGCATTTGGAAGACGCTGTTCCAGAAGAATTTGAGTGATTTGTATGTCCATAGTGTATGGAGTGTTGATCCTATTTTTCCGCATGGTCTCAAACAGGAGGAGGAGTGTTGTGGATAATATAGTGAAAGTTTAACGGGTGTTAAGTACCATTGATGTAGTATTTTTTAGGTACAATTCCCAATGAGAACTACATTGTGAGGCTCTATAGGTGATGGTGAAGGTTTTTTCCCACAAGTGTGGAGGTATTGGCTGTAGGAGAGTTTTTTTTCCCAGTTAATTGACGAAGATTGTAGGGTGAATAGTGAGTCTACTATTAGTGTGTAAAAGGTAGAGATACGTTTACCTGGATATTTTGTTTTGTTAAAAACTTGGTATGCAGTGGTAGGAACTTTCATAAAATGAGGAATATTTATTGTTCGTAAGCATTGAGCTATTCTCAGGTAGGTGAAGTATTCGATTGCGGGTAGATTAAATTTATTGTGGAGAGTCTGGAACGATTCCAAATTGTGATTTGTGTAGAGATCTTTTATGTCGGATTTTTCTCATTGTAATAGAGTTAGGGATGGAGTGATGAGGTGTAGTATATTGATTGGGATGGGTATGTGTTTTGTGGTGGTTTATGTAAGGATATATATTATTTATAAAGGGCGTGTCCCTTTCCCTTAGATGAAATATTACAGTGCCTCCAGCCGTTAAAATACGGCAAATATTTAGTAAACCAATAATTTGGACACCTTGATAATTTGATCACCACTTATTATTATACCTTGAATTCTTTTAGCCAATATGATTTCGTACCATACACACAAAATTTGCCTTGTAATAGATAAATATAAGAATTTATTTATGTACAAAAATTATATATATATTAACACAAAACGCAAAAGACTGGTGATAAATGAATATTGGTACACACAATCAAGAATATATCCTACCAATGTAAGACACAATAATAAAGTTTCTAACTAATTACATCAATCACAATTTTTAAATGATCTGATTATTTATTAAATTTATTAATAATTAATAATTTCGAATATCTCAAAGGTTATATTCTCGCAAGCCGTGGCCATAGGATTGCAAGAAGCAAGCCCTTGATATATGATACTCTGGTTATTAATATTCAATAAATTATGAAATATGAAAAAATTTATAATATGGCAATAAACAATTTTTAACAGTAAAATAGGATTTCTCTACATATATCTAACTACCCAATATTGTTGTGATACACTAAGATAATTTTATGATTCCACACAACAGAGAAAATAGGTTAATACAAAATCAAATAAACATCTCACCACACCCGGAATTCAGACTAGGCAACTCTCCCGTGGATTTAGCTGGCAGTGGAACGCCTTTGGACTGATATATAGGGCAAGTGAAAGATTCTCAGTAGGGGAGAATGTAGGAAGTTATAAGATTAGAGGTTTAGGAATTTAGTTAAAGTTTTAGGAAGTTTTAAAAGATGGAAGAGTAGTTGTTCAGCAGAGATCTTCTTCTTGATCAGGTCTTTCCATGAGGTTTTTATGAGGGTTTTTTTTTTTTTATCTTAAAGCACAAGGGCTTTTATATCCACTAGTCCATTGTTCTAAGATACCTTCCCACCAGGCTTCCTGATTGGCTAGTTGAGAAATGTGTGTACATAAGCTATTTCTCACCTGCCCGCCAGGTGGCGGTCATGTATCACAGAACAATGTGAGTATTTGAGATGACTCATACCTTGGGTGGAATCTTCAGGTAATTTCAGGAATTAAATATACGGCTCTTTCCAGATATAGCAGTGATCATACCTATACTATTCTAAATAGGGACCATGGAATATAGGTGTATATTCAGTTATTCCTCCTTGAAGTACCATCCTGTTTGTTTCCTGATAAGACATGTAACTAATGCTAGTCTATAATACATCTTACTTCCCATCATCTCAATACTCAAATTAGTGATATATAGTTCCCATTGCTGAGTATTTAGTGGTGTTTAAAATCTATAACATCTTATTTATAATCTGTTTTTGTAGTATATTTTTGTAATTATATACAGTGAACTTTTAGACTTAAATGTCCTGAATTTCACCTTTTTGTTTCAGAATCAACATTTTCTCTGTGTAGGAAAAAAAAACTCTCTGTTTGCCGGGCCCTTGTATTGGACTCATGGTAAACAACTGTTAATGCTTTCACCCTTGGTGAACAATAGTATATGGTAATAGTTTCAGAGGTCTGTTGGTTCATCACACTCTACAAGGTTTGGGTAAGCTCTCAGACAATCAGTTTGGTTCCTCTATTGTCATGTCCAGACCTTGTATATGTTTACCTGCTTATTGAAGTCTGAATAATGGTGTTTGATCACCTGTGGAACTTCAAAATAGTATTGTCTCTAGGAGGAAAGAAAAACAATCCCTTCACCCATTACATTTCTCTAGCCAGATGGTCATTCTTTCCAACCAAGACAAATTAACCCCTTAACATCCGGCTATGCTGACTTGATGTTATATAGGATTATGTCTTGATAAATCATGTTTTTGAGACATAATTCAAAAGCCCACAACAGTTTGGTATTTTCAAATGTAATAGTTGTAAGGTTGTACCAGGCTTGGAGAGAGGCTTGGATACAAGGGTGCACTGACGGATGCACTACGGCCGGCCAGTTCTGGGAGGGCATCATATGACGTCCTCCCAGAACGCTGTCCTCCATGATCGCTGTGTCCTACAGACACAGCTGAACACGTGATGGGGTAAAAGGCCAATCACAGCGGCCTTTTACCACGTGATCAGCCATGTCCAGTGACACACTGATCACAGGGAAATGCAATTGCCGGTTCTCGGCTGCACTTTCCTCTCGCTGTCAGAGCGTGAGGAAAGTACTGCTGAGAACCGGCAGTTGTCAGAGCAGGGATCGGCACCGATCATCAGGGCACTGATGATCAGTGCCCTGATGATTGGTGCCCAGCAGTGCCACTCACCAGCTCCGCCCACCTGTGCCCAGCAGTGCCACCCACCAGTGCTTATCAGTGCCACCCAGCAGTGTCACCCACCAGTGCCACCCACCTGTGCCCAGCAGTGCTACCCACCAGTGCCCATCAGTGCAGCCCAGAGGTGCCGCCAGTCAGTGCCACCAGTCAGTGCCCAGCAGTTGCGCCAGTCAGTGCCCAGCAGTTGCGCCAGTCAGTGCCCAGCAGTTGCGCCAGTCAATGCTGACTATCAGTACCCATCATAAGTGCCGCCTATCAGTGCTGCCTATCCATGTCACCTCATTAGTGCCGCCTATCAGTGCTGCCTATCAGTGCCACCTATCAGTGCCCATCAGTGCCGCCTATCAGTGCCCATCAGTGCTGCCTCATCAACGCACATCAGTGAAGGAGAAAAATTACCTGTTTGCAAAATTTTATATTAGAAACAAAGAAACTTTTTTTTTCAAATTTTTTGCACTTTTTTTGTTTATAGCGCAAAAAGTAAAACACCCAGCGATGATTAAATACCACCAAAAGAAAGCTCTATTTGAGAAAAAAATTATATAAATTTCATATGGGTACAATCTTGCATGACCGCACAATTGTCATTCAAAGTGCGACTGCGCTGAAAGCTGAAAATTGGCCTGGTAAGGAAGGGGGTATAAGTGCCCGGTAGGCAAGTGGTTAAGTAGGTATTTGGTTTGGTGTGAAGAGTATGTTTCGAGGTAAAAGTGGGAGCAATGGGAGTGTTTCCATGGTAGACCATAATTTTTCTTTTGTTGGGTGTCACCAAAAGTATATTTGGTCAAGAAGAGTCGCATTGTAGTACGATTTTAAGTGTGGAAGGCCTGCTCCTCCTCTGGATGTTGGACGTAATAGTAGATTTGTAGTACATCTGGGTTTTTTAGAATTCCAGAGGAATTTAGAGAAGACTGTAGTTTAGAGAAGAAGATATTGGGAATGGGAATAGGGAGAGTGCGGAATATGTGTCAGGGATCGCGGTGGCGAGTGACTCCGCGCATGTGCGGAGCACCGATCCATGCAATCCGGCGGACACTGAGACCTGTACGGCGGCGGCCGCGCATGCGCACTCGTGATCGCGGCCGCTCGCCTTGCACCAATAGCAGGGCAAGGCACTATTTAAACCTGCCCTGCACTGACACCCATTGCCGTATGGTCTTTGCTCCTGTGTTCCTGCTATTTGAGATTTGTTGCTGACCTTGCCTGAACCTGACCTCCGCTGACTTCTCCTGCTCTGACCCCCTGGCTAGTTTGACCTCTCTTCTGCATATCCCCATACCTGATCTGAACTTGTGTTACCGACCCCAGCGAGTGACCTGACTATTCTTCTGCCTGCCGCCTTGTACTACGCTGATCCCACTGTTACTGACCCGGCCCGTTCACCATGCTTACTACTCTGCCATCCAACCATCCATCCCGCTCGGATCCAGTCTTCCACCTCTTCATGCCAGGCTCTCTACCTGCATATACCTCTGGCGGATCCCTCTACCACGGATGGGGGTACTCAGGGGCCGCGACCTGGTCCCTGTCTGCTCCAAGCCCATCCCCACCATCAGGGGCCCTGGTGAACAAGCAGACTGGGGCTTGGACTCCGCGCCCTGGGGAATCCTGTCCTGTGGACTGCTAGAGGCCCCCGCTAGTTGGTTACTAACAATATGTATAGAATTTTTGGTACTATGAACATTTTCAGAGTCGCTACTCGTCCCAGTTTTGAGAGTGTTGATGTACGGAGTGTTGAGATTTCTCGTGGAATGGATTCAAGTAGTAATTTATGATTTGCAGGGTATAATTGGTCTATTGTTGAGTTTAATTCCTACATAGGATATGTTGTGTTGTTCCCAGGAGAAGGGAAATTGTTTGGCTAGTGATGTTTGAGTTTGGATAGGTGTGTGGAGATTTAAGATGGAGGATTTAGGTTCGTTAAGTTTGTAACAGGAAACCTCCGAATAATTTGGGAGAATTGAACTAATCGTTTGGAGAGATTTATGTGGGTTGGTTATCATTAGTATGATGTCGTCCGTAAAAAAAAACTAATTTTGTGTTCTGTTTGGAGGTGGGTAATTCCTGAAAATGATGGGTCATTTCTTAGTTTTAAAGCTAAGGGTTCAATAAGTAGTGTAAATATTATGGGGGATAAGGGGCAACCTTGTCTGGTGCCGTTTGTGATGTCAACGGTATCTGATAGTGTTCCATCTGTTAATACTTTGGCAGAGGGATTGGAGTAGAGGGAAAGGATGGCTGATAACATCCAATCCGTGATGCCAAATTTTTGTAGGGTTAAACGCATAAACTGCCAGTGTATTCGATCAAATGCTTTCTCCGCGTCTAAGGATAGTAATATGGAGGGTTGTTTGGTGAATTCTAGGTTATGGAGAAGAGATATGATTCTCCTAGTTGCGTCAGGAGCTTGGCGACCAGGGATGAATCCTACTTGGTCTGGGTGGATTCATGTAGGTAAGTAAGGGAGGAGTCTTTGGGCTATTATTTTAGCATATAGCTTTATGTCTGTGTTGAGTAGTGATATTGGTCTATAATTCTGGACATTTAGAGGATCTTTACCGGGTTTCGGGATAGTCGTAATTATGGATTGTAGCATGGTTGAAGAGCTTGGTCAGATATGGTGAAAGGTCAGGGGCAAATGATTTGTAAAATTCGTTGGTGAAACCATCGTTTCCTGGTGATTTGGGTGGTAAAGCTTTAATGTTTTTTTTCTATTTCCGCAGGGGAAATTGGGGTGGAGATAGTAGTGATCTGAAGTGAGTTGGGGTAGTTTGATAGTATCGAGAAATGTTTCCACATCACAGAGACGCTTGTTATTAAAAGGGTGGACCAAGGAATTTCCAGCTGAGGCACTGAATGATAAGCTCCTTTGAGGTTATTGTATAATTTGCAGTTCAATCATCAGTGAGAATTGGAGGGAAACACAAACTACTACATTGTGCTTTTATGCCCTTCTTGGTTGATAAATCAGATCCCTCAATCTGCTCTTGGTGTGGTACCATACGACCTACTCTACTTCATAGAATGTGGAGCTGTGCCCAAATATCTACTTTTTGGGATAAAATTTAAAATTACATACATGCTATATCAAGGATAGGAATTGAAAAAGTATCTGCCTATTTGGTTATCTGGATTCTCCTTCTTCATCAGGACTCTCAAAACCAATTATGGTACCAGCATGGTCATCACTGTGTTTGTTGACAGCTCATAGAACCATATTAAAATCTTGGACATCACCAAATGCTCCCAAACTAACTTTGGTGAAAAGAGCTAAAATCTTTAATGCATTTAGAAAACAGACACGATAACGCAAGCCCTCAATTCTACTAAAAGTTTCTTTAATTGCTGGCAAAACTTTATGGAACACTAAATGTCAAAATCTGAAATATCCCAAATGATGACACCTTTATTATTTCTATACACATTATATTTGTTTCTTCTTTCTTTGTTTTCCTTATATTTTTCACAATCCATATTGGTATATCATTATGGGTTACTCAGCTATATTGTTAGTTGAATAGTAATTCCTCATACATGCTTCCACTATAGATGAAAACTTGGTTAACTATTACTCATTTACAGGTAAGATAAAATGACTAAAATTGCAAGACATTTGCTACAATGTTTTATTACCAACGCAGTTAAAGGATTATTAGTGGATTGGAACAGAGTCTGGGTAAATGTATCCTTTTGTACTGTACATTTATTTTGGCTATACTATCATAATTTTTGTTTTGCTACACATAATTTGGAAACGTCCAATAAAAATATTTTTTTTTTAAAAAGTGTACGTAAACCTTTACCTTGTAAAACAACCCATTCAGTTTAAAACAGAAATTAAAGGCAAAACATTTATGTATACATTTAAAAAAAAATCATAATAACCTTTTTTACCCTTTTATATAAGTGATTACATACCCGGTTTTAAGCTGCATAAGGAGATGGGGAGGAGAAACAGCAGCACGCTGATCTGCCCAGCGAATGGCTGTGCTGGGGGGCTTGTGAGCAGAAGTCTGATCATTGGAGGACAACAGGCTGAGTTCAACAACAGCTAGAACTGTCCATGCTGTGCTCTCATTGCTAGTGTGGTCAGTTTATATTGGAAAGCTGAGAGACTGGCAGGAACACCAGGTATTTCACACAAAGGAAGCAATACAAGGAGAACAGGATACTTTCATGCAAGTATATGGCAGAGATAAAATAGAAAAACAATCAACTTAGTCAAAAACATCTATACCTATATGAAAGAGTATTGCCATCTGAACAATAAAGGTGAATTCCACAATACCTACAGTAAGTAACCAAATTATTATATCTCAAAGTGCAGCACAATAAAGATACACAAGTCTCATACAAATTCATACAGAAATCTCAGCCAAAGGTAATAATCCAAAAAAGATATGGACTGAATGGTGAGTCAGAAAGGTGTCCTAAGATACATCCAGAAGCAACACAGTGTACAACCCCATCACCAGATGCAATCGTGGCAGCTCACCTTAGGACAATGAGTTAACAGGACAGTCATTTCAAGCATTCCCCAATGGGGATCACACCTTCAATAAAACCGGCAATGATCCGGAATGTAAGGTCCTCAGAGGTATCAGGTAAATATGTAAAACCAAGAAGAAGACAAGTAGTGCTCTCTGCTTTATAAACTTTTTCTATGAATAATTAAAAAACAAACTTACAAATGCAGCACTTATCATAGCGGGAACAGAGCTACACAGTCACCTCGCATTTATATAAAGCCGCTGCTACCATGGAAATAAAGACGCTACCTGCACTACCAACAGCTGAGAAGTGGAATGGTCAAGCTTCCACGTTACAGGGATTTCACATATCTAAAAAGTTCTTACACTTGCAGGTTTTAAAATGTTGAGTTTGATTTATATTGTTTTATTTCGGTTAAGCAATAGTTTATATATTTTTTCATATTATTTGATCTGTATAGTCAGTATGCCTAGTTTGAGTGCTGCATTTGTAAGTGTGATTTTAAATTATTCATAGTAAAATTTCATAAAGAAGAGAGCACTATTTGTATCCTTCTTGGGTTTACATGATACCTCTAAGGACCTGACATTAGGGATCATTGCTGGTCTTATTGGAGGTGTGATACCCATTGAGGAATGCGTGAAATGACTGTCCTGTTAACTCAGGGTTCGTTGTCCTAAGGTGAGCTGCCACTATTGAATCTGGTGGCGGGGTTGTATACTGTGTTGCACCTGGATATATCTTAGGACACCTTTCTGACTCACCATTCAGTCCACATCTTTTTTTGGATTATTACCTTTTGGTTGAGAACGTTTTACAGACTTTTTCTAAGATACTTTACTGCATTTTAAGATATGATAATTTAAGTACATGGTAGAGCAGGCACATATCAAGAATATAAAATGTTGGGCTTACTGTACATATTCATTGAGGTATACCAAAATGGAGTTTTACAAATTGAGATAAGTCTCTTACTACAAGCTGATGCAGGACATGTAAGTATATCCCTTACCTTGTTACAACCACTTATCCTGAGGTAGAGTCTCAGGGGCAGCTGGTGTTCCCTCATGGGAGCCTGGACATAGCTGCAAACCACCCCCAGGTCACCTAACATGTACTCAAAGATGATGAAGTGGGTTTGTGTCTGGAAAGACGAGGAAAGCAGATTGCATGAAGTAATGCTGGTAGTAAATCTGCCAGCGGATTTGTACTGGTTACTGGACTGCAGAAAAGTGCACTGTAGTGTACTGGACAATAGTGAACTGGACTGTGGCAGACTGGAGTACAGCAGACTAGCAAATGATTGGTGATGACAGGCAGGGAGCTTGGGCAACACAAGCTGGGTAGAATGGATTTCCTGGTCACATGACACCATTTTGCTATATGACTTATGATGCAGACACATCATTAGATTGTAATCTTCAAGCAGCAGGGCCCTCCTATCCCTCTTGTATTGAACTGTATTGTTGCTGTATTGTCTCCAGTTATATTGTAAAGCACTGAAAAACTGTTGGCGCTATATAAATCCTGTATAATAATAATAATAATAATAATAATAAAAAATAATAATAATCACCCTGGGAAATACCTGGAAGTGTTTGTGGACTCCATAGATAGAGGAAGCACTGGCGTGCAGCAGGTAAGTTACTGTGACATTAAGCCCTACTTCACACTGATGCGGTGTGGAATTTGCAGCATTTTCAGTGCGAATTCTGCAACACATCAAAATCGCACCCCATCCATGTAAACCGATGCGGGTATGTATGTTAACACCCCGAAATCGGTCCGTAAAACACGGTGCGATGTGCAGAATCGGATCGCATAGGTGTGAATACCTATACAATCCGATTCTAGTGCGGATCAAAAAAGGGTCCTGCACGTTTTTGGAGCGGGTGTGGTGTGAATAGAGCCATACAAAATGTTTGGCTCCAATCGCACCACATACAAATCGCATGTGATTTGTACAGGAATGTGGTGCGGTTCCTGTGCAAATCACATGGGATTTACCACATCGCATCTGTGTGAACATGAGCTTAGTGAGGTTTAATACAGCCATGCCCAAATGCAAAGCCATAAGCAAGTCAGTTGTGCACACTGTATGCAAGGTTTATTTTTTGGTTGTTAAAGTGAGAGTGAATTTATTATTATTATTATACAGTATTTATAAAGCGCCAATAGTTCGCTCAGCGCTGTACATTACAAAATTTAAGCAAATATACGTGGAGCTATTGCGCATAGCAGCCAAAAACTTAATTTCAATTTGATAGAAGCAATTATAAAAAGGTAAAGTGTTAGTGGTTTCAATAGAAAAAACATCACCTTTCTTTTACACAAGGTTATAAAAAAAAAAAAAAACAGCACCAAAGTCTGTTTTAACTAAACAAAACTGAACACAGAAAGATACATTTACTTACTGGAATGCCTTGCAGCTGAGCTTTATCCAGCAAATTATGGAGTTCATTTTTTGATGCTTCAATTTTGTCTTGATCGGCAGCATCCACCATATAGCTTTAAAATAATTATAAGTTTTAGTTTTAAAAGCCACTTCAAAGTAGTACATTTATTTCTCAAATCACAAGGTAACAATACATTTTACAGTATCCGTGGATGAATGTTAAAAATTTAAAGGACTAACTCAGTGGCCCATGCATCATTACTTAAACATTTTTTAATATATTTTGCAAATATGTTACAGAAAAAAAATTCTTAAAATCATTCATTGTATAATTTAATGTAGTTTGAAACCTCTGAAATAAAAAATAAACAAAGCATATCCTTCTATAATTGCCTCAGTGTATAGTATTTACAGTGGGGATCGAAAGTTTGGGCACCCCAGCTAAAAATTTGTATTAATGTGCATAAAGAAGCCAAGGAAAGATGGAAAAATCTCCAAAAAGGCATCAAGTTACAGATTAGACATTCTTATAATATGTCAACAAAAGTTAGATTTTATTTCCATCATTTACACTTTCAAAATAACAGAAAACAAAAAAATGGCGTCTGCAAAAGTTTGGGCACCCTGCAGAATTTAATGCATGCACTGCCCCCTTTGCAAAGCTGAGACCTGCCAGTGTCATGGATTGTTCTCAATCATCGTCTGGGAAAACCAGGTTATGTCAATCTCAAAGGTTTTAAATGCCCAAACTCATCTGACCTTGCCCCAACAATCAGCACCATGGGTTCTTCTAAGCAGTTGTCTAGAAAACTGAAACTGAAAATAGTTGACGCTCACAAAGCTGGAGAAGGCTATAAGAAGATAGCAAAGCGTTTTCAGATGTCAATATCCTCTGTTCAGAATGTAATTAAGAAATGGCAGTCATCAGGAACAGTGGAAGTTAAAGCAACATCTGGAAGACCAAGAAAAATATCAGACAGAACAGCTCGCAGGATTGTGAGAAAAACAATTCAAAACCCACGTTTGACTGCACGATCCCTCCAGAAAGATCTGGCAGACACTGGAGTTGTGCTACACTATTCCACTATAAAGAGATACTTGGACAAATATGGTCTTCATGGAAGAGTCATCAGAAGAAAACCTCTTCTACGTCCTCACCACAAAAATCATCGTTTGAACTTTGCAAATGAACATATAGACAAGCCTGATGCATTTTGGAAACAAGTTCTGTGGACCGATGAGGTTAAAATTTAACTTTTTGGCCGGAATGAGCAAAGGTACGTTTGGAGAAGAAGGGGCACAGAATTTAATGAAAAGAACCTCTGTCCAACTGTTAAGCATGGGGTTGGATCAATCATGCTTTGGGGTTGTGTTGCAGCCAGTGGCACAGGGAACATCTCACGAGTAGAAGGAAAAATGGATTCAATAAAATTTCAGCAAATTTTGGATGGTAACTTGATGCCATCCGTGAAAAATCTGAAGTTAAAGAGAGGATGGCTTCTACAAATGGATAATGATCCTAAACACACCTCGAAATCCACGGGGGATTACATCAAGAGGCGTAAACTGAAGGTTTTGCCATGGCCTTCACAATCTCCTGACCTCAACATAATTGAAAATCTATGGATAGACCTTAAAAGAGCAGTGCGTGACAGACAGCCCAGAAATCTCAAAGAACTGGAAGGCTTTTGTAAGGAAGAATGGGCAAAGATACTTCAAACAAGAATTGAAAGACTCTTGGCTGGCTACAAAAAGCGTTTACAAGCTGTGATACTTGCCAAAGGGGACAGTACAAGATATTAACTCTGCAGGGTGCCCAAACTTTTGCAGATGCTATTTTTTTGTTTTCTGTTATTTTGAAAGTGTAAATGATGGAAATAAAATCTAACTTTTGTTGACATATTATAAGAATGTCTAATCTGTAATTTGATGCCTTTTGGAATTTTTCCATCTTTCCTTGGCTTCTTTATGCACATTAATACAAATTTTTAGCTGGGGTGCCCAAACTTTCAATCCCCACTGTAGTGTAGCTCTTGGCTTTTCCTTCATCTGCTATCTGCATTAGTCACTTCTAACAGCTTTTCAACAGAAGGCAATCCTGGGGGACTGTCCTGTCCCATCTCCAACACACAGAAGGTGATTGACAGCCCTAGCTGTGCATGTTTCCTTATGAGACTGTGGTTGCGTGTGTGTGTGTGTGTGGGGGGGGGGGTAATGTTCATATTTGTCATTGCACATGTTCCTGGTCAAGAAGACCTGTGTAATGCAGCGACAACCAATGTACATCTTTGTACATATTGATGTGCTATCCTGGAGGCGTTGGACTGCCTGTGCAACCTCTGCAGGGTCCAGGTATCGCCTTATGCTACCAGTAGTGACACTGGTCCTAGCCAAATGCAAAATTAGTGAAAAACAGTCAGAAAAGATGAGTAGAGAAAAAATGTCAGTGGCCTCCACCTGTAAAACCATTCCTGTTTTGGGGTTATCTCATTGTTGACAGGTATAGATGAATCAGAGTGACTTGCGAGCCACAGGTGTGATAATTACTAGAGGATCGCAAACATGAAACACATAACTACAACTGTGTTGGAAATATCTACAAATATATGTTGCGCTCCTAAATACTTCTCAATAAATAATAATTAAATTATTACCATTAAATTAATTCAAATGATGATACAAATAACTAATAAAAGTGTATAAATACCAAAAAATATTTAAATAGATAATTTCAACTAATCAATCTCCTCCAAATAAATATCAAAATAATTCCACATAAAATACTCCTCTAAAAAAATATTTTACCAAGTGCTCATAAATCATCTATTAGTGACATGATGTACTTCCTAATACCCTCAATTTCATTTATATTCATAATACCCTCATTTAATATAATAAAAATAATAAACCAACTAATAACACTCAACTAAAACGCATTTAAATGATCCTCCATAAATAAAAATAACCAAATGCTCATAAATAATTAGTAGTGATTAGTATGAATCCAAATATCATCAAAATAATAGTCCCATTGAATAAACAATTGAGTCATACACCTGCTGTCTATCGTGTTGTGCAGCTCCTCTCCGAGTGATGACGTAGCCCCTCCCCTACGCGTTACGCCTCCAATCCCGTGGCTTCATCAGGGGGTTGTGATAGGTCAATCACTCATCCATTGCCAGCTTATATATATCCCGTCCTCCATTTTCCCGTAGATGTACTGGAGGCGACCATGTTTTTGGGGTCAATTGGAAGCACAAACTATCCTTCCTTTTGACACATTTGTTTCAATTACTATGCTACTATCTCGGAAAGATACTTTGCATATGACTCATCGGACTGCCTGGATTTAAACAACCTCTTCTTTTACTATGCATTACAATCTTTTTAATAATACATATAACGATTTAAAATAAGTGTGCCTATTAAAAAATGGCATAAATAACAATAATGATACCATTAAACAAATAATAATTATATAAAATCAACAAATAATTTAATTAAAAAAAAAAATTAAAAAAAAACAATTTCATAAAAAAAAAAAATTTTAATAAAAAAAATTATTTAATAAAAAGATAATAATTAAAAAAATATTTATCAAAATAAACATTTTAAATGGTGCAGAAAGAATCCCTCACACTCAATATACAGGTCTGCACCTGTTTTAAATTCATACCGAATGTATAAAGTACCCCTCCCCCACTCACATGTTCTACATACTTAAAACCAAAAAATATATCATCCTATCATATATGTACGTATTATCCAAACCTAAATGTCACTGATAAAGTAGGATAAATCAAAATCCTTGTTCAAACCATCTGGTGCTAAACTGCCTAACTCATAAATCCAAAATGATTCTTTTTTACTTATTTCACGGACTAAATTGTCACCTCTCCAGTGTGGATTGTGTTTGACTAAACCCCAAAATTCTATTTTCTCTACTTCTTGATGGTGATGTGATTTAAAATGTAGTGGTAAATGATGGTATTTATAGCCTCCCTATACTAATATTGTGTATGTGTTCTTTCATACGCTCTTTAAGACTCCTCTTAGTGCGTCCTATATATAATCGATTACACTGACATTTTCAGGTGTATACTACGCCTTTAGTACTACACGTAATAAATTGGTCTATTTCATACTGTTTACCATTTAAGGGATTGATAAATGTATTTCTACATCTTGGGTTTGCATGAGTTCTTCTACAGCTATAACAATGACCACATCTGTAAAATCCTGTCCCATTGAAGAAACTTCGAGTATTCGTGAGTGACCTTGGGGGTTTTAATACATTTTTTACAATCTGATCTCTAATATTTGGTGCCTTTTTAAAAATGAACCTAGGTTTATCTTTAATAATAGTTCTCAAAACTTTAACCAATTTCAATATACCCCAATGCTTAGTTATAATTTTTTGTAAGTCTCTGTATTGTCTATTGTAGGGTAATATCATGGCTATCTCCTGTTCTCCTACTTTTTGTTGTTTCTTTTTTTCTAACAACATTTTTCTATCTACCACCTCTATTTTCCTACTTTCTTCCTGTATTATTTCTTTCTTATAACCTTTATCTACAAACCTCTGGATCAATATTTCACTTTGTGCTCTATAATCCTCAACATTGGTACAATTACGTCTTAGTCGGAGAAACTGTCCCCTTGGGATATTTTTGATCCACGGTTTGTAGTGACAGCTATTAACAGGGATGTATGAATTTCGATCAGTCTTCTTAAAATGATTTTTTGTAATTATATCCACACCTGTGTTTATTACTTTAAGATCTAAAAAGTTTATCTCTCTATTGCTGATGTTCCAGCTTAATGTGATATTTTTAGTATTTTAATTTAAATTATGATAATAATTAATCAATGATGATTCTTCTCCTTTCCAAAATAATATGATATCATCAATGAATCTGCCATACATGCCAATATTCTGATTCATATTATTAATATTTTAATTATTATCTTTTTATTAAATTATTTTTTTATTAAAAAAAAATTTTTTTCATTAAATTATTTGTTGATTTTATATAATTATTATTTGTTTAATGGTATCATTATTTGTTATTTATGCCATTTTTTAATAGGCACACTTATTTTAAATCGTTATATGTATTATTAAAAAGATTGTAATGCATAGTAAAAGAAGAGGTTGTTTAAATCCAGGCAGTCCGATGAGTCATATGCAAAGTATCTTTCCGAGATAGTAGCATAGTAATTGAAACAAATGTGTCAAAAGGAAGGATATTTTGTGCTTCCAATTGACCCCAAAAACATGGCCGCCTCCAGTACATCTACGGGAAAATGGAGGACGGGATATATATAAGCTGGCAATGGATGAGTGATTGACCTATCACAACCCCCTGACGAAGCCACGTGATTGGAGGCGTAACGCGTAGGGGAGGGGCTACGTCATCACTCGGAGAGGAGCTGCACAACACGATAGACGGCAGGTGTATGACTCAGAGGCCAGCAGAGGATTTCCAATGGGATATTGCGTTATTTAAACCTGTCTAATGTGAGTTTAATACTTGGATGGTGGGAATAAAAAGTTTTAAAAGGTAAAGCACTATGTCCTCTATTTCTTCCTGTATGCGGAGTAACACAAGGACAGGATAATTAGGAGGTCTGAGATAACAAAAGGAGTGTGTAATCCCTGAGGGGATAATCAGCCACCAGAGGATACATCCATTACTCCTAAAGGAAGGATCTCCCAATTTTACCAGCAAAAGTATATGTCCAGCAGGTTCCAGGGAAAGTGAACCGAAAGCGTATATAGCCTAATTGCAGGCATCAAAGGAGGTGAGCGCACATCTTCACTTTTTGAAGGATTCACAAAAGTCACAAATTGAAGAACAACAAGCACCAAGTCACTATATATAAACAATTGTTTATTCAATGGGACTATTATTTTGATGATATTTGGATTCATACTAATCACTACTAATTATTTATGAGCATTTGGTTATTTTTATTTATGGAGGATCATTTAAATGTGTTTTAGTTGAGTGTTATTAGTTGGTTTATTATTTTTATTATATTAAATGAGGGTATTATGAATATAAATGAAATTGAGGGTATTAGTAAGTACATCATGTCACTAATAGATGATTTATGAGCACTTGGTAAAATATTTTTTTAGAGGAGTATTTTATGTGGAATTATTTTGATATTTATTTGGAGGAGATTGATTAGTTGAAATTATCTATTTAAATATTTTTTGGTATTTATACACTTTTATTAGTTATTTGTATCATAATTTGAATTAATTTAATGGTAATAATTTAATTATTATCTCATTGTTGCCCATCTAATGCATCTGTTTTTAATTTAATTAACACCAAAGCAGCTGAAACTGATTAACAACACCCTCTGTTACTTAACTGACTAGATCAATATCCCAGGAGTTTAACTGACTTGATACTATACTCAGATTAAAAAGACTTCCTTTAATTTTTTTGAGCAGTGTAGATATAATTATCCCAGACCCCAGAAAACTCAGTATAGTCTTTTCTAAGACCCTAGAAAACTCAGTATAACAATTAGCTTGCATTGACATCTGTGCACTTCCCAACATGCAGCACCTGACACAGAAAATGTGTGCTTTGCCGTGGGTTTCAGAAACATGTGAAAATGGGCACTGCGCTGCCATTTAGGCTGCATTTACAACTGCGTGTTTCCAAACGCCTGGCAACCCTCAAATAAAATGCACAACACACATTCAGAATTGCACAGATGCCAACGCAACCTAAATGGCAACCCACGTTTTCTGTGTGGGTTGCCGCTCTTTCGGAAATGCGCAAATGCAAGCACAGTGGTAACGTAAGTGCGACAAGAATCACATGGCAAAGCGCATGCGTGGGTTGCCACAGCACAAGTGTGACGCGTGTTTGTCATGTTTTTCTAAAACAAGAGGCAAAGCTCGCATTTTCTGTGCGGGTTGCCATGTGTTTAGAAATGTGCAGATGTGAATAGAGCCTATATGGCAATGCAAGCGAGATGTGTTTGCTGGGGATTTTCAAACGCTTTGCATCGTGTTTCGGAAATGTATGTTGCGCTTATGTAGCCATTAAGCAGTGTTCGCATCTGCGCATTCACAAACGTGCAGCAACCACACATCATGCTTGTACTGCCATTTAGGCTGCGTTTGCATTGCGTGTTCCCAAACACACATCCCACACAGAAACAAACACTTTGTTGTGTGTTTCAAAAAGGCACATAACGCATGTGCTACGGTTAGGCTTTGTTCACATTTGTGAGTTTTCGAACGCACAGCAAATGTGCGCTTTGCTGTGCATTTACAAAACCTGTGTAGCACTTGTGTTTCCGTTTCCGCACATAAATGTGTGCTTTGTTGTGTGTTTCAGTACATCATGCTTACGCTGCCATTTAGGCTGCATTCGCATCTGCACTTTTCCAAATGCACAGCAATTTACACAGAAAACACATGCTTTGCCATGGCAAACGCACGCATGCATTGCTAGTTAGGCTGCATTCACATCTGTACATTTCTGAACGTGTGGCAAACTGGCCACAAATGAGCGCTTTTTCGTGCATTTTGGAAACAAGGGCAAACACGTGTCATGCTTTTGTGATGCATTTGCATGTTTTCAAACATTGGCAACTTGCACAGAAAACACTGTGCAAGTTGTCCACATTAAAAGTTTCATTTGACAAAGGTGCTCCACACTATCAGATACCTTAGCGGTATCTAAAAACGGTATGGCAAGATTTCCCAAAATAGTCGTTGTTTCTAAGTTCGGGTATGTGTGGATTTTTACAGCAGTGGATCAATTCTGGACAAAATCTGATTGATGTGGCTGTACCAATTTGTGAAAAATAATTGATAGGCAGCTGGAGACAACCCTGGCAAGTACGTCAAAGTAGAACTATAAGCAAAACTTTTTTTCCATTTTGGATAGAGTAAGGGAGAGTTCTGACCCCTGTAAAGTTTATTTTTGCCATCTGTGTCCCATTGTAGAGATTCCCCTTTACTTCCAGTTTCACAGCCAAAAAGGAAGTGAGTAGAAATCCTTGCAAATTAATGGAATCCCTTGGGGACCCTTAGGTTAGCAAAACAAGTGTCCCCATTGGATTATTTCCCCTCTATTACTTTTTTTGGGGACAACCCAAAATGTGGGATTTTCTTTTACTTTCAATAACGATAAACAGGACAAATAGGGTAAATCTCCCTAACAGGCAGAGGTATAACAGGTGTTCTAAACCATCTCCACTCTATCCAAAGCTAAAGGCTTTGCCCAGGCTTTGGCAGCACAATTACTTCATGCATGGATAAAGATTATGACTTTTGTTCTCTAGCACCAATGATAATAGAAAATAATTCAGGGGGAAATACTTCCCTGAATTTTCTACATACTGTATATATACACATAGTTATATTTCCTATGTGTCCAGACTTTAGTGACACCCTGTACTATCATGCATTAAGTACTTGCGAACTGTTATAGGGCAACTGCTCTGCGCAAAATCATGTGTATATATACACACAGCGGGTAAAATAAGTATTGAACACATCACTATTTTTCTAGGTAAATATATTTCTAAAGGTGCTAGAAATTTAAAATTAAAATTAAAGGACTAGACATTTTCACCACATGTCAGTAACAACCAATGCAATCCATACAAAGAAACCAAGACAAATAAGTTCAGAAATTAACTTATGTATAATAAAATGGAAATAGCACCTTTAGAAATACAGTATCTCACAGAAGTGAGTGCACCCCTCACATTTTTGTAAATATTTTATTATATATTTTCATGTGACAACACTGAAGAAATGACACTTTGCTACAATGTAAAGTAGTGAGTGCATAGCTTGTATAACAGTTTAAATTTGCTGTTCCCTCAAAATAACTCAACACACAGCCATTAATGTCTAAACCGCAGGCAACAAAAGTGAGTACACCCCTAGGTGCAAATATCCAAATTGGGCCCAAGGTGGTGACCGCCATTTATTTTCCAGCACTGCCTTAACCCTCTTGGGCATGGAGTTCACCAGAGCTTCACAGGTTACCAATGGAGTCCTCTTCCACTCCACCATGACAACATCACAGAGTTGGTGGATGTTAAGAGACCTTGCGCTCCTCCACCTTCCATTTGAGGATGCCCCACAGTTGCTCAATAAGATTTAGGTCTGGAGACGTGCTTGGCCAGTCCATCACCTTTACCCTCAGCTTCTTTAGCAAGGCAGGGTCGTCTTGGAGCTGTGTTTGTTGTCATTATCATGTTGGAATGCTGCCCTGCGGCCCAGTCTCCGAAGGGAGGGGATCATGCTCTGCTTCAGTATGTCACAGTACATGTTGGCATTCATGGTTCCCTCAATGAACTGTAGCTCCCCAGTGACGGCAGCACTCATGCAGCCCCAGACCATGACACTCCCCACCACCATGCTTGACTGTAGACAAGGCACACTTGTCTTTGTACTCCTCACCTGGTTGCTGCCACACACGCTTCACACAATCTGAACCAAATAAGTTTATCTTCGTCTCATCAGAACACAGGACATGGTTCCAGTAATCCATGTCCTTAGTCTGCTTGTCTTCAGCAAACTGTTTGCGGGCTTTCTTGTGCATCATCTTTAGAAGAGGCTTCCTTCTGGGATGACAGCCATGCAGACCAATTTGATGCAGTGTGTGGCGTATGGTCTGAGCACTGACAGGCTGACCCCCCCACCCCTTCAACCTCTGCAGCAATGCTGGCAGCACTCATACATCTATTTCCCAAAGACAACCTCTGGATAGGACGCTGAGCACGTGCACTCAACTCCTTTGGTCGACCATGGCGAGGCCTCTTCTGTTAAACTGCTGTATGGCCTTGGTCACTGTGCTGCAGCTCAGTTTCAGGGTCTTGACAATCTTCTTATAGCCTAGGCCACCTTTATGTACAGAAACAATTCTTTTTTTCAGATCCTCAGAGTTCTTTGCCATGAGGTGCCATGATGAACTTCCAGAGACCAGTATGAGAGAGTGAGAGCGATAATACTAAATTTAACACACCTGATCCCCATTCACACCTGAGACCTTGTAACACTAACGACCTACATGACACCAGGAAGGGAAAATGGCTAATTGGGCCCAATTTGGACATTTTCACTTAGGGGTTTACTCACTTTTGTTGCCAGCGATTTAGACATTAATGGCTATGTGTTGAGTTATTTTGAGGGGACAGCAAATTTACACTGCTGTGCTCTCACTACTTTACATTGTAGCAAAGTGTCATATCTTCAGTGTTGTCACATGAAAAAATATAATAAAATATTTACAGTACAAAAATGTGAGGGGTGTACTAACTTCTGTGAGATACAGTACATTTACTGTGAAAAATGGTGATGTGTTCAATACTCATTTTACCTGATGTATGTGAATTTGCATTCCCAGGTAGGGGGCGCGTATGCCGTCCTACCCGCGCTGTCATTGGCTCCTGAAGGGGTCACGGAGAGCGTTTTATGATCACTCAGTGAACCGTGGAGCAGCTGATCGGAGAGAGATCCGTGAGTGTAAAAAAAAAAGATCTCTCACCTGTCAGCAGGGACATGCTGGTTTTTATCTTTCTGTAAAAGCAGGGAGATAAAAGCCAGCAAGTCCCCTAGTAAAACAGCATACAGTACACAGTGTAACCACTCCCTAACGCACAGTTAACCCTTTGATCTCCCTAGAGGTTTACCCCTTCCTGCTCATTGTCATTAGTACAGTGTCAGTGCTTTTTATTAGCACGGATAACTGTATTAGTGTCACTGGACATGTCAATGGCAGTTGGTTGCCACCCAGTTTCAGTTAGTGTCAGAATGCCCAATGTACTATCGCAGTCCTGCTATAAGTCGCTGAACTCCGCCATTACTACTATAAATAAATAAAAATACCAGTATATATGCCGCCATTTTGTAAACCAATTAACCACTTGCCTACTGGGCACTTTTGCCCCCTTCCTGCCCAGGCCAATTTTTAGCTGTCAGCTCTGTCGCACTTTGATTGACAATTGCATGTTTATGCAGCACTGCTCCCAAACAAAATTTTTATCATTTTTTTTTAGACAGATAGAACTTTCTTTTGGTGGTATTCAATCACCACTGGGTTTTATTTTTTCCTAAACAAACCAAGAAAGACTGAGAATTGTATTGTATTTTTTTAGTTTCTGTTAGCACTGATGTGCACTAATGAGGCTGCAACTATGGGCAATCATAGGCGGCTCTGATGAGGCACTGATAGGTGGCACTGATAGGCATTGGCAGGCATCACTGGTAGGCATTGGCAGGCATCACTGGTGGGCACTGAAAGGCAGCACTCATATGGCACTGATAGGTGGCACTGACGAGCATTGATAGGCGTCACTGACTGGCATTGATAATTGTCACAGACTGGCACTGATAGGTGGCACTGATGTGTACTGGTAGGCACATATGTGACAATGATGTGCACTGATGGGCATTGACAGGTGGCACTGATGGGCATGGACGGGGCTACACTAATCATCAAGGCACTGATCACCAGTGCCCTAATGATCAGTGTAGATGACCAGCTGATCAGTGTAGATTATCAGCTGTGTCCAATCACAGCTGATCTCATGTAAACAGGAAATGCCGGTTATCAGCAGTCCTCTCCTCACATGCTATCAGCCTACATTTTGATGCATAGTATGTCTCTGAAATATTAAAAATGAAGGCACAGTCGCAGTTTAGAAATTGCCCTTCAAATTTGAGGTGGCTAGAGTGGAGTTTCAATGAATGTCAATGAGCGGTATGAGTTGCAAACAAATGGTCATATTGTGAAAACTATCAGGACTATGGCTTAGCCATGGACATTTTTAGTGGCAGCAGGGATAGCTGAACATTTTGATATAAGATTTGTGTAGGTGGGCTTGAAAATGAGGAAGTGATGGCAGTTTAGAAATCATGTCCTGATTTTTCAGCTCACACTCTAGCTTTTGTCAGCTCCCACTCTAGTTTTGAACATTACGCCATTCATTCCTATGGGACCAATTTCACCACAAAAATGCCGATATTTCATGAACCATTCGGCGAAACGTTCCACAAAGTTATAGCACACCAATCGGGAACAATCTGCACGTTTTGGTATATTACTGTCTATGTAGTGTAAAAACTGTGGGAGGAGTTAGGGTGGTAAATTTGGCTATAATAATAAGAATATATATATATGTGAGATTACAGTAAGTGGTCTTGCCATGCAAGAACACTTAATTAGAAAGAACTCAACACTAAGCAAAGCACTTTTGTATGTTTAACTGTGATAAACTCTTAACTCTAAGGTCCCTGAAGAGGGCACATGGTCACAATTTGAGAAAGGAGGTTTATTCTTAGATTTAGGAAGGGTTCTTTATTGTTATCGCAGTAGAAATAGAGAGATCGCTGTTGCCATGCAGGACTCCTGCAGACCTGTCAGTGTATCTGTGTGCTCGTAACTTGTACAGGCAAGCAGATACACTGACAGGAAGACTAAATGAACTACCACAGCGCTCAACAGTGCCGTGGTAGTTCACTGAAGACCACCGGCTGACAGCTGCAAAGGCTGCTGGGACCTGTAGTTTTCCTATTCACAGAATACTGTGAATGAGTGAGGTGGCCAGCCAGATCCCCCACTAGCTGTCAAAATGGGGGATTGGATTTTGTAACATGTTACACCCTAAATATGGGTGTAGCATGTATCATGTTCCAAAAGGTGAACTTATCCTTTAACGCCACAGCCTCCAGACTTTTCACAATATCTCCTGTTTTCTTGATGATGTAGTTTTCCAGATTTTTTTCACACATAGGCTTCTGAGAAAGGCCTTTATAGGCCTTCACACAATATCTGAGAATCCGATAACAGATGCTGAAAAGCCCAATAAGCATTAACTGATCTGAGTGTATTTTCACAGGAAAGGGTTAAACCTTTATTAAAAAATATGCATATGTAGTTATTTAACTCCCTAGTGGATCAAGTGTTATTGGCACTTGATCCTGCTAAAATTCATCCCTTAATTTCTAAGCAGCGTGCTTGGATAGGCCTCCCTTGCCCACCTGACAACACCCCTAGAAAGGAGATGGATGTATGTTCGTGAGCTCTGGTTTGTGGCAGCAGGAGTCATTCTGAAGACCAGCACTGCCATTCCGAAAAAAAAAACCTCACAGCAGAGTTGTATGTCTATCAGCGACTGTTTTTATACATACACACAGCACTGTGTTATTGGATTTTGGGACTTTTAATTATTTAATATATGAATGTGGACTTAGATCATTTCAATTAATTTATGCACATTCTTTATGTAGCAGCATTTTATTGATTATTTTTTATGATTATTTAGTGTGCAGCGCACTCATTTTTTATATTGTTTTTTTGTATTTTCTGGTGTTCAGGGAAAGAGTAGCAGTAGTTCCTCAACTGTTTCACTATTGTTTCAGAATATATATTTTTTGCACACATTTATTCACATATTGTATTGACTGGGGTGTAGCGCAGGTTTTTTCCCCTTTTTCTGTCTTTTATACATACAGTGGGGATCGAAAGTTTGGGCACCCCAGCTAAAAATTTGTATTAATGTGCATAAAGAAGCCAAGGAAAGATGGAAAAATCTCCAAAAGGCATCAAATTACAGATTAGACATTCTTATAATATGTCAACAAAAGTTAGATTTTATTTCCATCATTTACACTTTCAAAATAACAGAAAACAAAAAAATGGCGTCTGCAAAAGTTTGGGCACCCTGCAGAATTTATAGCATGCACTGCCCCCTTTGCAAAGCTGAGACCTGCCAGTGTCATGGATTGTTCTCAATCATCGTCTGGGAAGCCAGGTGATGTCAATCTCAAAGGTTTTAAATGCCCAGACTCATCTGACCTTGCCCCAACAATCAGCACCATGGGTTCTTCCAAGCAGTTGTCTAGAAAACTGAAACTGAAAATAGTTGACTCTCACAAAGCTGGAGAAGGCTATAAGAAGATAGCAAAGCGTTTTCAGATGTCAATATCCTCTGTTCGGAATGTAATTAAGAAATGGCAGTCATCAGGAACAGTGGAAGTTAAAGCAACATCTGGAAGACCAAGAAAAATATCAGACAGAACAGCTCGCAGGATTGTAAGAAAAACAATTCAAAACCCACGTTTGACTGCACAATCCCTCCAGAAAGATCTGGCAGAAACTGGAGTTGTGGTACACTATTCCACTATAAAGAGATACTTGGACAAATATGGTCTTCATGGAAGAGTCATCAGAAGAAAACCTCTTCTACGTCCTCACCACAAAAATCATCGTTTGAACTTTGCAAATGAACATATCGACAAGCCTGATGCATTTTGGAAACAAGTTCTGTGGACCGATGAGGTTAAAATTTAACTTTTTGGCCGGAATGAGCAAAGGTACGTTTGGAGAAGAAGGGGCACAGAATTTAATGAAAAGAACCTCTGTCCAACTGTTAAGAATGGGGTTGGATCAATCATGCTTTGGGGTTGTGTTGCAGCCAGTGGCACAGGGAACATCTCACGAGTAGAAGGAAAAATGGATTCAATAAAATTTCAGCAAATTTTGGATGGTAACTTGATGCCATCTGTGAAAAAGCTGAAGTTAAAGAGACGATGGCTTCTACAAATGGATAATGATCCTAAACACACCTCGAAATCCACGGGGGATTACATCAAGAGGCGTAAACTGAAGGTTTTGCCATGGTCTTCACAATCTCCTGACCTCAACATAATTGAAAATCTATGGATAGACCTTAAAAGAGCAGTGCGTGACAGACAGCCCAGAAATCTCAAAGAACTGGAAGACTTTTGTAAGGAAGAATGGGCAAAGATACCTCAAACAAGAATTGAAAGACTCTTGGCTGGCTACAAAAAGCGTTTACAAGCTGTGATACTTGCCAAAGGGGGCAGTACAAGATATTAACTCTGCAGGGTGCCCAAACTTTTGCAGATGCCATTTTTTTGTTTTCTGTTATTTTGAAAGTGTAAAATGATGGAAATAAAATCTAACTTTTGTTGACATATTATAAGAATGTCTAATCTGTAATTGGATGCCTTTTGCAGATTTTTCCATCTTTCCTTGGCTTCTTTATGCACATTAATACAAATTTTTAGCTGGGGTGCCCAAACTTTCCATCCCCACTGTACACAGCCTGGCTGATGCATGACACAGCACTTCAGTGCTGAGCGATCTTTCAGTTTTATGAAAGAAATCTGGGCTGTAAGGCTGGCACAGGCCTCACATTACACAGGTCTCCGCATTACTGCTCCCTCATTTCTAAAAGTGAAAGCTCACACAGTGCTACAGCACTTTGTTGTACCACAACCAAACAATCAAGGGACATCTCCTTAGGATGTCATGGAGTAGACCCAGGAGTAGGAAGAAAAATGCTCTGGTTAAAGTGGTAGTAAAGTCCGCTTTGTGATGTTTACCTATTGGTAAGCCTATAATAAAGCTTACCTGTAGGTAAAAATAATATCTCCTAAACATGCATATCTCCTAAACATGCGTATCTCCAAAACATGCATATCTCCTAAATATTCGCTCTTTTTGGCAGCCAGCACATGTGCTCTGAAGGAACAACATACCCATGCCGTTCCTTCAGAGCACTGTGCCATGGCCCGTGACTCCCGCACATGTGCGGGAGTGACATCATCGCGGCCAAGCCATTCAAGCTGCCACAGCCTGCAGACCCAGAAAGAAGTCCAGGTGAAGATGGAAGCCCTGTCACCTGTGACAATGCAAGTGAGACTGTAAAAAAGGAATAGCAGTGGTTCAAAAGGTGTACAACACATGTTGTAAGAGGTACATCATATATAGAGCAATGCAACCAGCCCATGAACCCTGGACATGCTGGAGATCCTGTATTGCCCTTTGTAGTTTGGAAATAAGATGAGAAAAGGTAAGAGACAGCAAATGGGAGGTAGGATTAACTAGTTGGAAACCTAAATAAGAAAGGGTACATTTAGGGGCCCATGAGAGGTGTTAACAGTAATGTTATGCTTGGTTTTAGGGACAATGTTAGCACCTAACAAAATTTGGAGTATTTGACCTTGTAAAGGGAAGCTTTGCTGAACAGATCAAGGGTGTGGTGAAGGTGAGGGACAGATTTGGTGGGTTCAGTTAGAGAGATAATGACATTGTCGGCATACAGGCTGATTTTGTGGGTGAGATCGCCAACTTTGACAACAGAGATGAGAAGGTTTGTACAAATGAAGTGGGCCAAGGGTTCCATTATCGGGGGGAAAATTACAGGGGAGAGAGGGCAGCCTTGACAGATCCCATTAGTTATATGGAAGGGGTTAGACAGAATGCCTGACATAACCCTAGCACTGCGGGATGAACACAGAGCCATTATATCTGAATATAGGACCAGACAAGCCAAATTTTCCAGGACTGCTTTGAGAACGTTCCAGTCAACCCTATCAAATGCCTTCTCTGCGTCAAGAAAGATGAACAGAGAAGGCATTTGGTGGTGCTCAACCCATTGTAATATGTCTATGAAGTGGCCAGTACCGTCCGATGCTTGTCTGCCAGCCACAAATCCAACTTGATCAGGGTGAACTAATGTGAAATATTAGAAAGGCAAGTGGCTAATAGTTTAGTGTAAAGTTTGGTATAAGTGTGTCACGATCCACCTCGCGGCGTCTCTATCGGTCCACAGCACGGGGTTCCTCAGGGCGCGGGGTCCAAGTTCCAATCTGCTTATTCACCAGGGCCCCTGATGGTGGGGATGGACTTGGAGCAGACTGAGACCAGGTCGCGACCCCTGAGTATGTCCGACAATGGTAGAGAGCACCGTCAGAGGAGTGCGGGTAAAGGAGTCTGATGTGAAGAGGCTGGCAGACATGGTAACCGGGAACGATCCGTGCGGGATGGATGGATGGATCGTCTGGGTGACGTGAAGCATAGTCAGGCAGGCCAGGTCAGCAGAGGATCAGGCAGAAGGATGGTCAGGCAAGCCAAGGGTTAAGCAGGAGAAAATCAGCAGGGTCAGGTACAAAGCAGAGGTCGGCAACGGAATAAGCACAGAATCAGGTATCAGGAACAGAGCCAAAAGACCAAACGGCAACTTGACATACCTCTAGTCCCGTTTAAATAGCCCGCCCTGCACTGTCATTGGTGCCAGGCACGTGTCCGCGATCACGAGTGCGCATGCGTGTCCGCGATCGCGAGTGTGCATGCGCGGCCGCCACGATCACTCAGGTCCCGCTGCTTGCTGGCTAGGGTGCATCGGTGTTCTGGGACACCGATCCCTGACAGAGTGTTTAATAAGGAAATGGGTAGGTAGCTGGCAGGTTCATGGGATGCTTTACCAGGTTTACAGTGCCTTGAAAAAGTATTCATACCCCCTGAAATGTTCACATTTTGTCATGCTACAACCAAAAATGTACCTGTATTTTATTGGGATTTTATGTGATTGTAAAATATCGTATTGTCTAGATATTTTGTTTAACTTGTATTGATAAGAATTGTTTAAAATAGAAAGTCCTTCTAACTCTTGAATAAACTCAAAATGATGATTTAATAATAATAATGCATAAAATTAGAAATAAAATATTAGAATACAAAAGGTTTAGATAATGTCCAAAAAAATATAGTAAAGTTCTTAAGATATTGTATGTAATTATGTAATAGTGTGTTGTGTAAAGCTGTGTGTGTATGTGTGCCAAGGCTTCTAACAAAGTGTTTCTCTGTCTTTGTTCTGCTCTTTTTAGCAGTTTCAGCCCCCACCTTGTCCTAAAAATGGGCTGGTATTCTTGTAGTTCTACAAAGATAATTGACACCAACAGATATATTAGAACAAAACCTCCAGTCTAATTCTCCTCCCTTGGAGTATGAATGTAACTTTAGAAGGTCTAGACAAAACGTCACTGACATTCCATCAATTAGGATAAAGATGTATTAGATGTATAACACACACACACACATATATATATATATATATATATATATAGTGTATCTATCTCCTAAAAGTAATCTTAATAAGAGTTATCTCATATATAAATATCGTAATCAAGAAATATTACAGCATAAATCTTGTAAACCTAACATGTATGAAATAGATTTTTACAATTCTCTAGTTAGTGCAACATAATCTCTTACATAGATGGGGGAGGGATGGCTAATTACTACCATGTTGCTTGAATGTAGAGAAAACCAAGATATATGTTCATATATGTATACACAGACTATGTAAAGTCTATTTAACCTCCTTGGCGGTATGATTCTTTCCGATTTTTGGTGCTGAAAGCGGTACCATTTTTTTGCATGGAAATATGTAGTTTTTTTATTGTAGGCCTGTAATTCTTAGGAAAAACTCACTGAAATCTGTCCGAACAAGAGTCTAGTAAACATCCCGGGTAGGATAAAATTTGAAACACGTAATCATAAATTATAATTTAATAAATAATCATAAAAAATAATAATATAATAATAATACATTTAATTCAATAATATAATCAAACCAAAAACACTGAAATGTGAAATATAGCGCCAAGTTAGCACATTGCTGAGCAAAGTCGCAAAATCGTTTTCAGTGTCTGATGACGAATTTCCCCACAAATCATTATCACTCAATTCTGCAAGTGGTTCTGATTTACTATCGCTGTTCTCCTAGCTGATCTAAACCGCTTTTGACCTAAAGGGACACTTTTTGGATGCCATGGACATTTCTCAGTTTCCAGGCAGGAAGAACAGACAAAATGCAGGCAGGGCGCAGGACAAAGCATTAGGGACAAGATATACCGTATTTGCCGGCATATAAGACTACTTTTTACCCCTTGAAAATCTTCTCAAAAGTCGGGGGTCGTCTTATACGCCGGTATACGGCATACTGACACTTTTTAGGGGGGTGGCGCGTTGCCGCCACCGCCCCCCCCCCTTCCCCCAATGGAAGGGACACTAAGTACAGGGGTGGGCAGCGGCTGTTTCTTACCTGGTTCCGGTCCCACGACGATCCGGTCCAGGAAGCGCGGCTGCGCCTTCAGTTCGGCCACTGGATGTTCGTGCGGCTGCTCGGCTCCGCCTCCTCACCAGTGATTGGCCGCCAGAACTGTAGCTCAGGAAAGGCACACAGGCGGCCACTCACCGGCGAGGGGGTGGAGCCGAGCGGCCCCGCGAAAATCGAGTGCAGTACCAGCAGGTAAGTGGTCAGTGTAGAGGTGCTGCTACAACCACATATGCTGGCTGCAGCAGCACCATACGAGAACAGGGTCAGCAAGTGTCAGTGGGAGGAATAGTGCCCCATCATTGGTGTCACTGATAGCAATGATGGAGCACTATTCCTCCCACTGATACCAATGATGGGGCACTATTCCTCCCACTGACACCAACGATGGGGCACTATTCCTCCCACTGACACCAATGATGGGGCACTATTCCTCCCACTGACACCAACGATGGGGCACTATTCCTCCCCCCCACTGACACCAACGATGGGGCACTATTCCTCCCCCCCACTGACACCAACGATGGGGCACTATTCCCCCCCCCCACTGACACCAACGATGGGGCACTATTCCTCCCCCCCACTGACATCAACGATGGGGCACTATTCCCCCCCCCCCCTGACACCAATGATGGGGCACTATTCCACCCCCCACTGACACCAATGATGGGACACCATTCCTCCCACTGACACCAATGTTGGGACACCATTCCTCCCACTGACACCAATGATGGGGCATTATTCCCCCCACTGATACCAATGATGGGGCACTATTCCCCCCACTGATACTAATGATGGGGCACTATTCCTGCCACTGATACCAATGATGGGGCACTATTCCCCCCACTGATACTAATGATGGGGCACTATTCCTCCCACTGACACCAATGATGGGGCACTATTCCTCCCACTGATACTAATGATGGGGCACTATTCCTGCCACTAATGCCAATGATGGGGCACTATTCCTGCCACTGATACCAATGATGGGGCACTATTCCTCCCACTGATACCAATGATGGGGCACTATTCCTGCCACTGATACCAATGATGGGGCACTATTCCTGCCACTGATACCAATGATGGGGCACTATTCCTGCCACTGGTGTGCATTGGAAGAGGGGTAGTCTTATACGGCGAGTATAGCTCAAACACTAAATTTTAGCAGGAAAAGTAGGGGGGTCGTCTTATACGCCCAGTCATCTTATACGCCGGCAAATACGGTATGTGAAATTGGTTGAGACAGCAATGTTTTACTATGTAAAATGTAAAAAAAAAAAAAAGACATTTTTTAAAATTTTTAAATTTCCCGCCGCCAGCGGTGCCCGTACGTCCCGACGTCACAGGGAAAGGACACAGAAGCCGGATGCCGGCATCGGCCGGAGGAGATGGCCGGGGACGCTGCAGGGAACACATCGCGGGAGCGCAGGGTAAGGTAAGTAAAGAACAAATGCCGGAGCAGTGCCGCATGGTATTCCCGAGTGTAGCTCGGGGTTACCGTTTGTGGTACTGAAATGTTACCCCGAGCTACACTCAGGAATACCGCCAAGGAGGTTAACGAACTTTTCCCAATCTAGAACAAATAGAAATATAATAACTCAATTATTCTATTAAGATCCAACTCATTCATACATATGTTAGTACTGTTAATAAGAAGAGATTATATATTAGTTTAAGGAAAGTTTCTAACAGTGATAAACCAACACAAAGTGGCAAATGATAAATGGTTTTCAACATTTTTTACAAATACATATTTGAAAAGTGTGGTGGGCATTTGTATTCTGCCCCCTTTACTCTGACATCCCTAACTAAAATCTAGTGGAATCAATTGCCTTCAGAAGTCATATAATAGTACAGGATACGAGCGCTAGATCTGTATTTAAAGAGCAGCTAGCATGAAAAGGTAATACCTCAAAACCTTCTATGTAAAAAAATATGAAAAATAACATGCAGCGCTAAGATGAAAATAATGTACCTGAATACATGAGAATGCAATAAATAAAGTATATAAGATCTTATAAATGAGTAGTTCATTAATTCAATGCTTCATAGATAAATTGGTGATAAACGGTGAAACTCTGGCCCTGATTTACTATTGTGCCTGGGCGCATTTCCGTGGGCGAACGCCTACTTTTTATGAGCGACCGTCTACTTTTACCCCGCAACGAGATTTACTATTGAGCAGCGTCCATAAGTAGACGCCCAATCGAATTTACTAACGAGACAAACGCCCGGAATCAGACTCACAAAGCAGACTTGCTAAGAGGCACGTCTAACACCATGAAAAATCACTGCAGAGACATGTTCACTTAGAAATTTGCTTTGCCAAATATCAGGACTTCACTTTAAACAATATCTGCCATTCCAAAAAAAATTAAAAATGTGTTAAAAATTGTTTTTTTCAAGCAAAATCAACACAGTAAAAAACTAGACGCCCGTGCAGTGTGTTTGGCCGATATAAATGCGCATGTGCAGAACACATTTTAGACGTCCTCTCTGGGCGCTTGCTTTTTAGCCACTGCTCAATAGTAAATCTCAGTGTGGATTCATTTGACAGCCGACACTCGGTCGCGTCTACGGTGTTTAACAAACAGCACTAAGCATATCTTTATGTATTCTAATTTGAGTTCCTTAGTTCTAGTGATTCTATTTTTGTTTCTTATCCTTTATAATTATTCTGTAATGATTTTACTTATTTCCAAGGTCTAGATAATATTTATTTTGACAGCTGAATGTAAAAATAAAGGTCCGCAATAAAAAAAAAAAAAATCAGCGTGGGACCCCCCTCTCATCCATACCAAGCCCTTCAGGTCTGGTATGGATATTAAGGGGGAACTCCACGCTGAAATTTAAAATAAAAAACAGCGTGGGTCCCCCTCAATATTCATACCAGACCCTTATCCGAGCATGCAGGTCAGGAAAGGGGGGGGGGGGACGAGTGAGCGCCCCCCCCTCCTGATCCATACCAGGCCACGTGCCCTCAACATGGGGGGGTGCTTTGGGGCACGGGGGGCTCCCCCCCAAAGCACCTTGTCCCCATGTAGATGGGGACAAGGGCCTCTTCCCCACAACCCTGGCCGGTGGTTGTGGGGGTCTGTGGGCAGGGGGCTTATCAGATCCTGCCCCCCCCCCCTACGTAAATGAGTCTGCGGTACATGGTCCCATGACTCATTCACAAAAAAACAAAATGTGGTGTAAAAAAAACACAGTACAGGGTCTTTGACAAGTCCTTTATTAAAACAATGTCCCCCGAAGTAGATCCAACATCAATCACGGCGGCGGCAGCGACTCGAAAAAAAAAAAATTCCGTTCCCGTTGGAGGCTTCCAGCCGTCTGGGAAAAAAAGGCTAGCTGACAGTTCTTAAATAGGTTAGGGGCGGGGCCAGCCGGGGACATCATCCCCGCCCCTTACCTATTTGAGAACTGTCACCCTGTCTCTCCACTGAGGCAGGAACAGCAAACATGTGACATGGGGCGGGATCACTCGGATGATGTTCCCGGCTGGCCCCGCCCCATACCTATATAAGAACTGTCAGACTTTCTCCTGCATTCAGTTAGTTAGCCTCAGTGGAGAGACAGGGTGACAGTTCTCAAATAGGTAAGGGGCGGATGATGTCCCCGGCTGGCCCCGCCCCTAACCTATTTAAGAACTGTCAGCTAGCCTTTTTTTCAGATGGCTGGAAGCCTCCGACGGGAACGGACCTTTTTTTTTTTCTTTTTTCGGGTCGCCGCCGCCGCCGCCGCTGTGATTGACGTTGGATCTACTTCGGGGGACATTGTTTTAATAAAGGACTTGTCAAAGACCCTGTGCTGTTTTGTTTTGTTTTTTTACACCACATTTTGTTTTTTTGTGAATGAGTCGCGTGTACTGCAAACTCATTCACGTAGGGGGGGCGGGATCTGGGGGCCCCTTTGTTAAAGGGGGCTTCCAGATTCTGATAAGCCCCCTGCCCACAGACCCCCACAACCACCGGCCAGGGTTGTGGGGAAGAGGCCCTTGTCCCCATCGACATGGGGACAAGGTGCTTTGGGGGGGGGGCCCCCGGCCCCAAAGCACCCCCCCATGTTGAGGGCATGTGGTCTGGTATGGTTCAGGAGGGGGGGGGGGCGCTCGCTCGTCCGTCCCCCCCCTTTTCTGACCTGCCGGGCTGCATGCTCAGATAAGGGTCTGGTATGGATATTGAGGGGGTCCCCACGCTGCTTTTTTTTTTTTTTTTTAAATTTCGGCGTGGAATTACCCCTTAATATCCATACCAGACCTGAAGGGCTTGGTATGGATTGGAGGGGGACCCACGCTGTTTTTTTTTATTATTTATTTAATTCACAGAGACTGCAACATTGTATCTATTTGTATCCATTTCGGATATACAGTTGCAAGAAAAAGTATGTGAACCCATTGGGATTACGTGGAGTTTTGCATGAATTTGGCATAAAATGTGCTCTGAACGTCATCTAAGTCACAACATTAGAAGAACAGAGTCTGCTGAACATAATACTACACAAACATTAGATGTTGCCATGGTTTAATTGCACATAACATGTAAACATTCACAGTTGCAAGAAAAAGTATGTGAACCCATTGGGATTACGTGGAGTTTTGCATGAATTTGGCATAAAATGTGCTCTGAACGTCATCTAAGTCACAACATTAGAAGAACACAGTCTGCTGAACATAATACTACACAAACATTAGATGTTGCCATGGTTTAATTGCACATAACATGTAAACATTCACAGTGCAGGGAGGAAAAAGTATGTGAACCTTTGGACTTAATAACTGTTTGACCCTCCTTTGGCAGCAATAACCTCAACCAAACGTTTCCCGTAGTTGCAGATCAGACCTGCACAACAATCTGGAGTAATTTTGGACCACTCCTCTTCACAAAACTGTTTCAGTGTAGCAATATTCTTGGGATGTCTGGTGTGAATCGCTCTCTTAAGGTCATGCCACAGCATTTCAATCGGGTTGAGGTCAGGACTCTGACTGGGCCACTCCAGAAGGCGTATTCTGTGCTGTTGCAGCCATTGTTTTGTTGAATTACTTGTATGCTTTGTGTCATTGTCCTGTTGCATCACCCATCCTCTGCGGAGCTTCAGTTGGCGGACAGATGGTCGTACGTTTTCCTGCAAAATGTCTTGATAAACTCTGAAATTCATTTTCCCATCAATGACAACAATCAGTTCAGGCCCTGAGGCAGCAAAGCAGCCCCAGGCCATGATGCTCCCCCCGCCATGTTTTACAGTGGGTATGAGGTTTTGATGTTGGTGTGCTGTGCCTTTTTTTCTCCACACATAGTGTTGTGTGTTCTTCCCAAACAACTCAATCTTGGTTTCATTTGCCCACAGTATATTTTGCCAGTAGTGCTGTGGAACATCCAGGTGCTCTTTTGCAAACTTCAAACGTGCTGCAATATTTTTTTTGGACAGCAATGGCTTCCTCCGTGGTGTCCTCCCGTGTACTCCATTCTTGTTTAATGTTTTCCTTATTGTAGATGTGTCAACAAAAATGTTAGCATGTGCCAGAGATTTCTGTAGGTCTTTAGCTGACACTCTGGGATTCTTCTTTACCTCATGCAGCATTCTGCGCTGTGCTCTTGCAGTCATTTTTACAGGATGACCACACCTAGGGAGAGTATCAAGAGTGCTAAACTTTCTCCATTTGTAGACAGTCTGTCTTACCGTGGACACATAAACATCAAGGCTTTTGGAGATACTTTTGTAACCCTTTCCAGCTTCATGCAAGTCAACAATTCTTGATTGTAGCTCTTCTGAGAGCTCTTTTCTGTGAGGCATGGTTCACATCAGACAGTGCTTCTTGAAACCAGTAAACCCAAAACAGGTGTGTGTTTTTTAAGGGCAGGACAGCTGTCAGCAGCACATCCAATATCATCACACTGATTGGAGTCAAGGTTGGCTCACTCCTGGCTCCAGTTAGCTCTGGGAGAAGTCATTAAGCTAGGGCCTCACATACTTTTTCCTCCCTGCACTGTGAATGTTTACATGTTATGTGCAATTAAACCTTGGCAACATCTAATGTTTGTGTAGTATTATGTTCAGCAGACTGTGTTCTTCTATTGTTGTGACTTAGATGACGTTCAGAGCACATTTTATGCCCAATTCATGCAAAACTCCACGTAATCCCAAGGTATTCACATACTTTTTCTTGCAACTGTAGATGGTTTTATTCAGATACATATAGATACAATGTTGCAACCTTTATACTTTTTAATGTCAAATATAATAGCGCAGCTCTCTGCAGGTGTAAGGGACCACCCAGCGGTACCTCTAGCAACCCACCGGTGAGGTGCTTCCAGCGTGCGGAATCTAAGTCCTAGAGCACTTGTTCACCAGGGCCCCTGATGGTGGGGATGGACTTGTAGCGCTCTGAGACTAGGTCGCAGTTACTGGGCACACTCACCACTGGTAGGGGTATCCGCCAGGGGCTCCCGCAGAGAAAGAGCCTAATGTGAGAAGGCCGGGAGATCCCGACGGGATGGATGGCTGAGCGAGTGCGAGGTCAGGCAGGCCAGGTCGGTAACTATGGGGACGGTGCGGTACAAAGCAGCGGGCAGAGGGTAGTCGGGTCACACGCCAGGTCAACAACAGCAGGTCAGGTCCAATAGGGGGCATCCAGGAGAGAGGTCAGGCAAGCAAGGGTTAGGACAGGAGAAAACAGCAAGGTCAGGGCACAATCCGGGTCAGCAACTCACTTATACACAGGTTCACAGGATACAGGATACAAGGAGACCAGAAAGCACTGAATGACAGCTCAGGGGCCATTTAAATATCCCGCCCTGCGCTGTCATTGGTGCCAAGCGCGCGCCCGCTGTCTCTACCGCGCATGCGCGAACTTGATTGCTGCGGTCGGCCAGGTCCCAGTGCCCGCGTCCCTGCACAGGGCGGTGCACTGAGCCTGCGCCGAGCCCAGCGCTGTGGCGATCCCCGACATTGCCCCCCCCACGGGCAACCTCCGGATGCGCACCCGATCTCTCCACCACGGGTGATCACGAAGAAACTCCCGGACGAGTCTAGGTGCATGGACATTATGAGCTGGTTCCCAGGAATTGTCCTCGGGACCATATCCCTTCCATTTAAATAGGAATTGGGTCTGGCCCCCCCTCCTTCGGCACTTTAAGATAGTTTCCACCTCAAATTCCTCTTCTCCTTCGACAGTTATGGCCTCCAGAGGTCTGGATTCTCATTCTGGGAAGGCATCTGGAATCACTGGTTTAAGCAAGGACACGTGGAAGACCGGATGAATTTTGAATGTGTCAGGAAGGATAAGCTCATATGCCACCTCGTTGATCATCCGCTTTACCCGAAAAGGGCCCACAAATTTAGGTCCCAATTTTTTCGAGGGACATAGGATCTTCAAATTGGTTGTAGCCAACCATACCTTCTCCTCAGGCCGCAACACGAGATCCCCTCTTCGTTTCTTGTTAAACGCATTCTTATTGTCCTCTTGGGCCCGAGCGATGGCTTCCTGTAGTACTTTGTTGTTAGAGGAGAAAAAGGTTAATGCATCCTATGTTGCCGGAACTGGGCATTCAGAGACCAAATCAGGGAGAAAGACAGGGTGAAACCCGTAATTAGAAAAGAATGGGGACTGCCCTGTTGCTGAATGGCTTGCGTTGTTGTAAGCGAATTCCGCCAAGGGTAAGAGTGGCAACCAATCATCCTGAAGGAAAGACGTGTAGCAACGCAAGTATTGTTCCAGGGTCTGGTTGGTCCTCTCGGTCTGTCCGTTGGTCTGAGGGTGGAACGCAGAGTAGAGGGACAACTTGATGTCCAGGGCCTTGCACAGAACCCTCCAAAATCTAGATGTAAATTGGACCCCTCGATCAGAGACAATGTCCTCTGGAACTCCACGTAGTCTTACGATCTCCCGGATAAATATTCGCACCGTCTCGGCTGCTGACGGAGTCTTCCTTAATGGTACGAAGTGGGCCATCTTAGATAAGCGATCAACGACCACAAGGATTGCTGTGTGGTCTTGTGACGGTGGGAGCTCGACTATGAAGTCCATCGCGATCCTCTGCCAAGGCCGTTTGGGAATCGGCAAAGGCCGCAGCAGCCCCCAAGCTTTGCTCCTCGATGGTTTGCTCTTCTGGCAGATGGTACAGGATCTCACATAGCGCTTGCAATCCTTAGCCATGTTTGGCCACCAAAAAGAGCGTTGGAGAAGCTCCAGAGTCTTGGCTGGGCCAAAGTGTCCTGCCATCGGGTGATCATGGCAATGTCCAAAAACCAGGGTTCAGACTTCCTCAGGTACCATGATTGAACCTTCCTTCCATAGGAATCCCCCCTTGTTCTGGAGGGACACCCCAACTGGGGTTGACGTGGCCGTGGATGCCTCCATTAGCTTGGAACGAAGGTCCGTCTGGAGCGTTAAGAAATTCCCAGAAGACAGGATAGTGTCGGGTACTGGTTCTTCTTTGGAGTCCTCGTACATACGTGATAACGCATCGGGCTTCGTATTTTTAGATCCGGTCCTGTATGTGATGTGAAAGTTAAACCTGGAGAAGAACAATGCCCATCTTTCAAGGGATCGGACAGACCCATACAGAACTGGTGCAGTAGAGCAAACTCGTTCCAGCGTGTGTCCCCCATCCAACGCCTGAAATCAGAGGCGTATTCGTCTTTTGCCCTCTGGCCCTGTCGGAGCGTATACAAGGTCTCTTCGGCAGAGGCTGCCTGCTGTGGGTCATCGTACAGGATGGCCATCGCTTCAAAAAAACTACTGACTGATCCCAGATGAGGGTCATTGTTTCCCCTTAACCGATGGGCCCAATCCTGGGGTTCACCCTGCAATAGTGAGATGACGAATCCCACTTGCACAGCTTCGGTCAGAAAGGTACGGGGTTGTAGCTCAAAGAACAGGAGACAGGATTCGCGGAATGACCGGAAGCGTGTGCGGTCTCCGTGAAAGCGCTCCGGTAAGGGTACTCGGGGTTCTGCCATAGGAAGCGGGGCGGAAGCCCCTGAAGCAGGCTCAGGAGCTACTACAGCCGGGGGTGCAGAAACCAAGGCCTGGGCAGCTGTCCTGCAGGGCCGTTACGGCCTGCGTCAAATTAGATAGGTGCCTGCAAAGTTCCTCTAGCGGGGAAGGCCCTCCTCTAGGCTCAGTCAGATAGTACAGGATCTTCTGGTACTGTAAGGGACCACCCAGCGGTACCTCTAGCAACCCACCGGTGAGGAGCTTCCAGCGTGCGGAATCTAAGTCCCAGAGCACTTGTTCACCAGGGCCCCTGATGGTGGGGATGGACTTGTAGCGCTCTGAGACCAGGTCGCAGTTACTGGGCACACTCACCACTGGTAGGGGTATCCGCCAGGGGCTCCCGCAGAGGAAGAGCCTAATGTGAGAAGGCTGGGAGATCCCGACGGGATGGATAGATGGTAAAGGATGGATTGCGCCACGCTCCTATATAGTAATATATTAAACTTATACTTCTAAAGTAAATATCGATTTCAATATCAATATCAATTACTGTGACTTGTGGCTATAACAATAAACATATATAAAAATGTACATATAAGTAGCATACATGATAAATAATCCTGAAGTGATAGTGCCTTAAGGGGTACCATGGTATAAAACCATATTGCACCTCTATGTTGCTGTGATCACTCTATTCACATTGTGCAAAAACATATACAAATAGTGCACGTGCATATAAAAAAGTAAATAAAATTATATATAAAGTCTTTCAAAGTAAATGTGCAGATGAATTTTCTGTTCCTTCTTGCCGAGTGCTAAATGGTCTCCCTATGTGCTCACCTCTATATTTGCCTGAATGAATCCAGGCAAATACGCTTTTTATCCTTCCAGGATAGATGAAATGGGATGATGCTCTTGCTCTAGCCGTCCCAGAAGGTGGACATGCATTAAGATGGGTCCTCCTGTTATCTCCTTTCTCTCCCTGTGTATCAATAAATACACTGACCAGCTCTCTTAGGATCTCCCAATTCCCCTCCTGGGGTTGTTTCCTTCTTCACTCCTCCTTATGCCAGCTCATGGGGTGTTGGTCAAAAAGAAAGAAAGCAGACCATGGTGTCTTATCCTTGTACATAAAGGGGATTTATTGCTGCCAATTAAGATCTTGCTCAGTGGTATACAGCTCATGTGTGATCCAAGTCAGCATAGATGACAATCAACAGGTAAAAAACTCTGCAGCTGCCCCTGCAGTGCTGTCTGCCTGCGTCTGTGCTCGGATCACCTCGCTTCTCCAGTGCAATGTCGTGATGTCAGAGCCCCTCCCCTACGCGTTGCGTCACAGGGTCACGTGACTTCATCAGGGGGAATTTGATTGGATGCCACGACTATGTTTACCCAGCTATTTATATCTCTCGGCCGCCATTTTCCCGAAGCCCGTATGGGCGCGGCCATTTTCCCAGTGATTTTCTTTAGCTATATTTGAGGTGAGTAGTTATACGTGTATGTCCACTTGAATATTGCGTATTCTCTGTCTGTCAGACATTGCTAATTGGGTCAGCTGTGATCTATCTCTTGCACTGCAGTAGCTGTATTACGGCAACAGGCTATATCTTGTATTACAGAGTGTATACCTTTGGCAGATAAACTAAAAATAAATTAACATTCTTTATTCAAAACAATATAAAATAATTAAAAATTATATATTAAAAATTAAAATTTGTTAAAAAATATAAAATTTTAAAATAAGAATTACATATATATATTTCTATAGATAACCTATATATCATTGATTTATCTATTACCATCAGTATTACAATATGTTATCTATCTTTCATCTTTTTGTACTATTTAGATCCTATTTTAATAATGTGGAAGATGTAGATGATGAATAAGATATTATATTTGAAATGTATGCGTTTTGTCCTAATATATTATACTCAAATTCTATCCTGAACACACCATAAGTGTGCCAGACATGGAACTAGAGAAATATCAATTATATATAATTTTAGTTACATAAATCCCCAATCTTTGTGTATATATTGAGGGCCTCAGAGTATCATTAAAAGTTATCTCCATGTTTATTTGTTGCTAATGAAGCATGCCAGGTCAAACTCCTTGTTTAACCCATTGGGAGACAAACAACCCATTTCATAGATCCACTTCGACTCCTTCTTACTAATTTCCCTTATCAGGTTGTCCCCCCTCCAGTGTTGTACATGTTTCTCAATGCCCCAGAACTCTAGTTTTCTTGCATCCTTATTGTGATATTTTTTGAAGTGCTGTGATAAATGGTGATATTTATATCCCCTATTTATATTATATACATGTTCTTTTATTCTTTCTCTAAGCATCCTTTTTGTACGACCAATGTAAATTAAATTACATGGGCATTTTAGGGCATAAATGACCCCCCTTGTATCACATGATATAAATTGCTGGATAGTGTATTCCTTACCACTAAGGGGATTCTGAAATGTGAATCTTCTCCTAGGATTATTTAGTAATCTGAATCTGAATGGATAGATGGCTGAGCTTTTTCTTGCAGGTCATGGCTCATGTGCAGATTTTTTATCTGTTAAAAGATCAGCCAACTTGCCGATCATTGCCGCTAAAATCGGCCGATCTGCAAAATCGGCCGATTTTTATCCAAATTTACCAATTAAAAAAAGTGGCAAAATCCCCAAAAATGGCTGACCAATTAACCCAGTAACGGCCCGAAAATCAGCCGATTTTTTTTTTTTTCGGACGATTTTAGACCCATCTAAAGCAGGCCATAGATGGGTCTAAAATCGGCCGATTTTTCTGCCAAAAAAAAAAAAAATCGAACGATTTTCGGGCCGTTAGTGGGTTAATTGGTCAGCCGTTTTTTGGGATTTTGGCACATTTTTTTTTATCAGTAAAGTTGGAAAAAAATTTTCCAACTTTACTGATAAACAAAATATGCTAAAATCCCGAAAAATGGCCGACCAATTATCCCACTAACGGAAGAGGCCCTTGTCCCCATTAACATGGGGACAAGGTGCTTTGGGGGGGAGCCCCCTTGCCCCAAAGCACCCCCCCATGTTGAGGGCATGTGGCCTGGTATGGTTCAGGAGGGGGGGCGCTCGCTCGCCACCCCCCCTTCCTGACCTGCCGGGCTGCATGCTCGGATAAGGGTCTGGTATGGATTTTGGGGGGATCCCCAAGCTGTTTTTTATTTAATTTCAGTGTGGAGTTACCTCTTAATATCCATACCAGACCCGAAGGGCTTGGTGTGGATGGGAGGGGGGACCCCATGCCATTTTTTATTTATTATGGTGCTGGTTTTTAAATGTAATTCTCCCTTTTTTTTTTCTTCACTATAGCTCAGAAATTCACCTGTCACTTCCCCCAGCTAAAAGAGAAAGTTTTCTTGGAATTTATATCCCTAAAGGAAACAATGTTTACTTTGAGTTTATTTAAAGATACAAAGTTTTCTGTAACTTCGGGGAGCTTGTGAACTATAGTGAAGAAAAAAAAAAGGCTGGCATTTTGCATTGGAAAATCGGCGCCGACATACACTTTGTATTGTGAAAAAAATTATTAACAATTGTGTAAACGAGGCATTATTTTCAATGGATTTTCATTCGTAAACCAAAAATTACGTTAACCAAGGCGTTGGTAAACCGAGGTACGCCTGTATTAGTATTGCAATACTTTGTATTGGGATACATAGAACCAACATACATCTGAATTTGCAACATAGCACAACATTTGTGTCGCATTTGAGATATCTGGCTAGTTACACTGACCTTGCCCAGGGACCTAGGATTGATTTACACCACAGAAATACAGGCAGGTTTAGTGTTCAACAGCTCTGTGGATTAGTGGTTAGCACTACTGTATCACAACGCTAGGGTTGTTGGTTTGAATCCCAACCACAGCAATGAATTTGCAGGATCTCTGTGTGACTACCCTAACATACATGTGCTGGTGGCAGCATCTTTGCTTTCTGTTTAAATGATCCCTAGAATGTGAATTAGAATGAGGCCTTGTCTGTTCAAACACCTTTAAAGCAGCACCTTATGTGAATGTCAAACCATGGGATGAGATAAGGGCCTGGACTAATGATTGATTGGATAATGCTGGTTTGCACTCCACATCCTTTGGGAATGTTTGTTAAACCATGAGAAGAGTGAGCGAAAGAGATGGATTAAAAAAAAAAAATAAATAATGACATGGAGTCCCGCCCCCCCCCCAAATCCATAACAGACCCTTATCTGAGCATGCAGATACCACATGCCTTCTAGGATTTATTTCCTTTGTTGAATTGCCTGCTTGGTTCACACTAGATGTGATTTAAAATTGTGCTTTTTGTTGGCAATTTCACCGTGTTTTCTGTAGATTTACCAATGAGCTATTGCGTTTTCAATTGTGTTTTGCATTGCGATTTCTATTGTAGTCTATATGTGAAATCGCTACAAAATGCTGAAAAAGTTAGACGAGAACTACTTTTGAAATTGACCAAATCTTCCTTGTTAGAGCGCACATGTGCAAGTATGTCCAAAATAACAAACCAAAAGCCCCCTATTGCATGACAAGACCATGTTATGTACCAATGAATAGGTCGTGTTCAATGTGCAGCTAGCTATTTTTCTACAATCCTCTTAACAGTAATAAATTGGCCCCCAATTTATGCTGACTTTGGGCATTTACTGGCAAATATATATTCGCCAATGTCATATACACACAGTATAGCTGCAAGCATACATTCACCAATGCCAAATCTACAATAGAACTGCGAACATATATTTGCGAATGTCATATACACAATGGAGCCGCATGTAAAATTGCTATGGTGCACAAATAAACGCCAAGACGGCTGTTGGAGGAGGAGCTAGAGCAGCTGTCATACCTGAAATACGTCATGGCGTTTGCGGAAGGATGTTTGCACACACCCGGAAGTGTGAGTGGATGGGAGTGTAGTTAGGAGAGTTTAGTGGTAATTTGCAAGCCTAATTTTTAGTTTTGTGAATTGTTCTTTTCTGGAATTCCGGACCACATCTGGACATGGCGAGATCGCTGTTCTCCACCGAGGAGCTGATCCTCATTTGCTGGAGAAACATTACTAATAATTGTATTTTCCGTTGAAAACATGTCCAATTCCTAGATCCATTGAGGTACATAGCAGAGGTTCAAGGTTCTTCCTAACTATACAGGTGGCACAGACACAAGCATACACCCAGGGCCAATGTTAGATATCATGGGGCCCCGTACAGCATACCTGACAGCCCCCCACCGCCAGAGAAAATATCCAAATTATATTTATGGTAAAAATACACTAAAAACTTTATTAATGGACATAATCCCAACCATATTCCTGTGAAATCTAAATGATAAAACTGTACTGTTCATAAATAAAGCTGTGTGAATGGGGCATTTTTTACTTTTTTTTTTTTTTTCCTCAGCTCGTTAATTTCAATGGCCTGCCTAATGTGTGGAAACATGCAAAAATACTGCAGGCATATTATTTTAAAAGTGTGTTGCACCTAACTGTGCACATCTGCAAAGGGCATTGCATTTCTTTGCTGTGCTGGAAAATGTGTGTTCTTGCATGCGTTTCTGCACCACCAATGGTGTGAACAAGTCCTAAGGGCCAGTTCACACTATAGAAACAGTCTAGATGTGTTCCTGATCTGTTTTTGCATGCCCTTTTGGCATGCATGTTTTAGTGTGTTCCAGTACATTTTGGATGCGTTTTGGACACGTTGCATTGCATTTTTGTATCCCTTCCAGTTAGTTTTTTCTACTTTCTATTTATTCAATTTAATTAGGGACATGTGCGTTTTAGTACATTCAAGGACGTTTCAATGTGTTCCAGTACAGTTCTTTGCAGAAACAATGCAGCGTGGTCAACTTTGTTTACAGCACCTGCAATGTACTGAAAATGCAAACGCTGATGTGAACTATGACATTGACAACCATATAACCTTCTTTCTGTGATGCCGAAAAAGCAACTGAAACACATGTAGTGTGAACTGGTCCTAAAGATTATTAGAGGTAAGGGAACGGGACTGACCAGGGATTGCGAATTCAATCAGACTAGTGGTGATATACAATCAGCAATCGTATAATAATGTGAGATCTGAGCTGTAGCTGATAGAAAATGAGACACATTCACTTGATCAGTAAATAGTTAAAAAGAGTGGGGCGGTGATCCATAGATTTGCATATGGGACAGGTGATGATGGGGTGGGGGAGGGGGTCAAGTTGTATAAGGAGACAGATTTAAAAGAAGAGAAAAAAGTTACAATGAAATATACACAGCATGAAACTTGCACATTTCCTAATTGGCAGAAGAACAGGACGCAGGTAACATTCATCCACTTTCTAGTCATTAGGCAAAATAATAATTGATTGATCAATATTCCTGGCACTGACACAACCCAGAAAATTGATCTCCATTATTTTAACGTTCATAAATGTCAAGGAGCTTATAATCTAAGGGCAGAAACTCAGCCATGTAACTAGGTCCAATGAACCTAACAGCATGTCTTTTAAGTGTTGGCAGAAACACATCCATACAGGGAAAGCATGCAAACTGGGATGTAGCCATGACTGGGATTAGAACCCATGACCCAAGTGCTGTAAGTTCTGAGCTCTAACCACTAAACCACTGTGGGAGACAGTTTGCGATACAATGTAGAATAGTTACATTGTTTAAAAATGATAAAGAGAGCGCTGGTCAAATTATATAGACTACTAAAATGGTATTACACAAGATAACTATAACCACGAACAGTAGTGCATGAACTCGTGAAAGGTCATCCACCCCTGTGACAGTGTACTACACTATTAAGCACCTTTCTGGCTCCTGTGGCTGAGCTAATTCCTCCCCAGGACCATTTGAGCACCCACCCTGATGGATGGATGGAGCTGGATGACTAACCCATAGCTGCCAGCATACCGCTGCACCCCCAGATGTGTGATGTGTATAACCCATGCGCATTAATACTTTTGTTCTGGTGAGTGTAGACCAGTCCCAAGGGTGGTTTACCTTTCACGAGTTCATGCACTGCTGTCCGTCACGGAGAGACCACACGTGCATTCATAGGCACTCTCTGAGTTGGTACTCTGACACGAAGGACATTCCATTATTCAGGAATGATTATATGAACTTATTTTAGCACCATTTACCATTTTACATCATTATTGCAATTATTTGCACTTTTTGGTTTTTACATGCGTTCATTATTGATCACATGCATTTATAGCGCTGCACTTGTCTTTAACATAGAATAGTTACGTTAACCTCTTGCCGACCGCGCATAGCCGAATGACGGCTTCACCGCGGCCGGCCAGTTCTGAGTGGACGTCATATGACGTCCTCCCAGAACGCGCTCTCCTGCGCGCCCCAGGGGGCGCGCACCCGGCGATCTCTGTGATCGCTGTGTCCTACGGACACAGCTGATCACGAGATGTGGTAAAAGGCCGATCATACCGGCCTTTTACCACGTGATCAGCGGTGTCCAATGACACGCTGATCACAGGAAAATGCAAGTGCCGGTTCTCGGCTGCACTTTGCTCACGCTGTCAGATCGTGAGGAAAGTACTGCCGAGAACCGGCAGTTGTCAGAGCGGGGATCGGCACCGATCATCAGGGCACTGATGATCAGTGCCCTGATGATCGGTGCCCAGCAGTGACACCGCAAGTTCCGCCCAGCAGTGCGCCCACTAGCTCCGCCCACCCGTGCCCAGCAGTGCACCCACCTGTGCCCAGCAGTGCCCCCACCTGTGCCCAGCAGTGCACCCACCTGTGCCACTCTGCAGTGCCACCTACCTGTGCCCAGAAGTGCCACCTACATGTGCCCACCAGTGCCACCCACCTGTGCCCACCAGTGCCACCCACCTGTGCCCACCAGTGCCACCCACCTGTGCCCACCCACCAGTGCCGCCCACCAGTGCCACCCACCAGTGCAGCCCAGCAGTGCTGCCAGTCAGTGCCACCAGTCAGTGCCCAGGGGTTGTGCCAGTCAGTGCCGCCAGTCAGTGCCCAGCAGTGATGCCAGTCAGTGCCGTCTATCAGTACCCATAATCAGTGTCACCTATCAGTGCCGCCTATCAGTGCTGCATATCAGTGCCGCCTATCCGTGACCCCTAATTAGTGCTGTCTATCAGTGCCGCCTATCCGTGCCACCTCATTAGTACTGCCTATCAGTGCCCTTTAGTGCTGCCTATCAGTGCCGCCTATTAGTGCCCATCAGTGCTGCCTCATCAACGCACATCAGTGAAGGAGAAAAAATACCTGTTTGAAAAATTTTATAAAAGAAACAAACTTTTTTTTTTTTTCAAATTTTTTGCACTTTTTTTATTTATAGCGCAAAAAGTAAAGCGCCCAGTGGCGATAAAATACCACCAAAAGAAAGCAATATTGGTGAGAAAAAAAATGATCAAAATTTCATATGGGTACAATGTTGCATGACCGCGCAATTGTCAAAGTGCGGCAGCGCTGAAAGCTGAAAATTGGCCTGGTAAGGAAGGGGGTAAAAGTGCCTGGTAGGCAAGTGGTTAATAAAGAGAATGAAGATATATAATTATATTGGGATTTGAGATATGTGTGAAAATGTTTAACATTTGAAAATAGAATGTATGACATTCATTAGTAAATGCATTAGTTTCCTGATCATTTTGGAGAAACAGCAAAAAAAAATAAAAATAAAATAACAATTCTAATATAGGTGTACTATTTGTTACATTCTAAATATTCTCTTTTGCTAACACAAAAACGCCAATGCCCGCGCTTGTGCGCCATCTAGCGAACATATCCGGTATTGCACCTAAATATGTGCCAGATGCGATTCCACATTTACTAATAGCAAAGTAGAGGCTCGTTAATGGGCTTGCTAGACGCTGCTCAGACGACTGATTGATTGAACTGAGTCTGTCTGAATGGTCACAGTCTGCTAGTAGACTCACGTCTTAGTGAATCAGGGCCTCTGTGTCTGACGAAAGACAATAATCAAGACACTGGTGGTAAGTGTGAGAGTGAGTTGCACTAACCATATAGCGCTATATTATGCGCATGTGAATGATGAAATCATCTGGATATGGACATCTGGACCCGGATTTTCTGACGGGCAGCGACAGGAATCACAGCATGTCAGCCAGGCTTCTGCATGACCGAATTCTGATCGAAGACCACCAGAGGGAGCCAACAACCAGGATTTCATCAAACCTTCTTTAAACCCGGTATCCAAAAGAGTGTAGTATGCTCAGAAAGGACCACCAGAGGAAGACTGCGCCTTGAAATGCATCTGACAATTCCCTTAGAGAGGACAGGCTCAAAAAGAAATGAGCCCAAGCACAAAAGGAGTATCTTAGTGCAACACTGTTTTAATAGGTGCAAAGTATTAACAAGAATGTAACTCACATGTAAAAGTGCAAGTGGCCTGATGGCCAAAAATTAAGTCCACGTGGTAGAAAGGTCACTGAGGGTAGCTTTCTGACATGTTTCGTGCTAAGGCCCGTTTTCAAAGAAACGATTCCTTTGCCTTCAGAAGTCACCTGAATACAAATGCACACCACACTTTTCAGATATTTATTTGTAAAAAAATTTGAAAACGGTTTATCATTTTCCTTCCACTTCACAATTATGTGCCACTTTATTCTGGTCTAACATGTAAAATCCCAATAAAATACATTTAATTTTTTTTAGTTGTAACATGACAAAATGTGGAAAATCTCAAGGGGTAGGAATACTTTTTCAAAGGCAGATTCTCAAGGGTTGGAACTTGTAGAGGCAATATGGTTGAAGGAGTGACAGAGATGAGGAGTAATAAGTTTAGAGAATTGCTTGTAGTATTCGTTACTGAAGCCATCAGAGCAAGGAACTTACGTAGTGAAAGGGAGGCAACAGCTTGTTTGATCTCAAGTGGAAGAAATGGGGTAGACAGAGTTTGAAGTTGCTCTGGGGATATTAATGGTAATTGTAAATTATCTAAAAAAAACGTGCTATATCTTCCAAGGACGGGGATGGTATATTATGTAGGGTGGTGAGGTTGTACAGATAGGCGTAAAAAGGAACTAAATTGGTTGGCTATATCTTTAGGGTTAGTAAGATGGGCATGTGAGGGAGAGGTGAGCTCTAGGATTTTGGAGTGGGCTAGGTGGCGTTGGAGCTGTCTAGCAAGGCAAGCTCCCGGTTTGTTGTTATGTGTGTAGAAATGTATGCCAAGTCTCTTAAGGGATAAGTCAAAATTGATACGGAGATGTTAGGTGAGTGTATGTCCAGTTACAGTATGCAAAGTTCAGAGTCAAGGCGAAGATTGTCAAGGTTGCGATTTGTTGGTAGATTCAAGAGAGCGTATGTTTTCTATTAGTTTATTGATGGTGGCATTATGTTGTTTCTTCTCGTGAGCCCCTATTTGAATAAGTAGACCTCTAAGGTATGCCTTGTGAGCATTCCACAATAGAGTAGGGTCACAGAACCAGTATTCAGAGCAAAATATTTCTCAATTTCGGATGTGATCTGTTTCTGGTAGTGGGAGTGAGAAAGTAGCGAATTGTTGAGTCTTGTGGCAGTGCGGTGTCCTGCCACGGTCAAAAGCAAGTTGATAACCCTGGATTCTCAACCAGGCAGGTTGAGGGGCTCCAGAAGATTGATGTAATGCAGAGGAAACTGGCTTTTCGGTTTTCTCATTTATTCATAGAGTCTGTTCTGGGATCTGGGTCCACCCCGGCGGACAGGAGTCAGGAGGGCTCCACCCCGGCAGACAGGAGTCAGGAGGGCTCCACCCCGGCAGACAGGAGTCAGGAGGGCTCCACCCCGGCAGACAGGAGTCAGGAGGGCTCCACCCCGGCAGACAGGAGTCAGGAGGGCTCCACCCCGGCAGACAGGAGTCAGGAGGGCTCCACCCCGGCAGACAGGAGTCAGGAGGGCTCCACCCCGGCAGACAGGAGTCAGGAGGGCTCCACCCCGGCAGACAGGAGTCAGGAGGGCTCCACCCCGGCAGACAGGAGTCAGGAGGGCTCCACCCCGGCAGACAGGAGTCAGGAGGGCTCCACCCCGGCAGACAGGAGTCAGGAGGGCTCCACCCCGGCAGACAGGAGTCAGGAGGGCTCCACCCCGGCAGACAGGAGTCAGGAGGGCTCCACCCCGGCAGACAGGAGTCAGGAGGGCTCCACCCCGGCAGACAGGAGTCAGGAGGGCTCCACCCCGGCAGACAGGAGTCAGGAGGGCTCCACCCCGGCAGACAGGAGTCAGGAGGGCTCCACCCCGGCAGACAGGAGTCAGGAGGGCTCCACCCCGGCAGACAGGAGTCAGGAGGGCTCCACCCCGGCAGACAGGAGTCAGGAGGGCTCCACCCCGGCAGACAGGAGTCAGGAGGGCTCCACCCCGGCAGACAGGAGTCAGGAGGGCTCCACCCCGGCAGACAGGAGTCAGGAGGGCTCCACCCCGGCAGACAGGAGTCAGGAGGGCTCCACCCCGGCAGACAGGAGTCAGGAGGGCTCCACCCCGGCAGACAGGAGTCAGGAGGGCTCCACCCTGGCAGACGGGAAGTCTCTGCCTTGGAGTCAGGTGGGCTTCACCAAGGAGAGGTGGAAGCCAGACTAGCTGTGTGCTAGTGGCCAGCTGTGTGCGAGAAACATATTTTGGGAAGAGTCTGCAGGAGACAGACATAAAACTGTATACAAGCCAGGAGGCTGAATACTGTTTAATTTGCTTGATGGTGGATACCCCTGCGTGGGAAGCATTTTTGTTTATGGAACTTTTTTCTTTTAAATAAAATTAGGCAAAAAGGCCCTTAAAGAAGCGAGTTGCTGTGTGCTTTAACATGAAAAGCTCTACCATTTTGAAGCGAGTTCCCACAGTCTCTACATAGTCCCTTTATCAGTATGTTGACTAGGGAATCATTTTAACTGCTTTAAGTCCACCCTATAGCAGAAATACTGCTACAGGGTGGACTCCCTGAGCAAAATCACGTATATGTACACACGTGATTCACGCTCCCGCCGACTCACTGATGCCACCAGTCATCAGATTAAGGCCTGGATCTGATGATTGATCCCTGCCTTAGCAGAGATCTTCCTGTACCTGTGTTTACATTTGCACAGGTACAGGAAATGATGAAATCTTCTCTCTTTGGGCACATTCTGTCCCAGAGAGAGAAGAAAGCAGATCCACATGAGTAAAGGCACTACACACACACAGTAAAAACACAATTAGAACACATTTAACCCCCTGATCGCCACCCAGTTAACTAACCCCTTAACTGCCCTGTGACCAGTGTTATTAGTACAGTGTACAGATTTTTTACTAATCACTGAATTGGTGTCACTGGTGACTTCAGATAGCATTAGCGTCCCTCCCAGATAGTGTCAGATTGCCAGTTACTACATCAGTCATCACATTTAACCCCTTGATAGTCAGGAACACCCTCACATACACAATAAACCGCCATTGGTAGTATAGTGTCTGAACGGATCAATATATTTGATCAGGTCAGCAATATACCAGTGTTCACATTGGTATAGTGTCCCCAAAAATATAGTGTTAGCGGGATCAGTCCTGGCACCTGCCAGCACCTGCATTTTGCCCCTACGCTTAACACCTTCTCCCCCCTAGCAAGTGCAGTGTCAGTAGGTCACTTTATACTTTGCACAAAAAACTGCAGTGTTTGCAGAATCAGGCCTGATCTCTGTTAGCACTTGCCAGTAAATTTTGATGACTCTCATATGCAGCAGAGTGCCAGTACTAGTGCCACGCTACCTTTTGGTGAACTGGCGAGCACCAGCCAGGCCTAGCACTTGCAGGTAAATTTTTTTTTTTTGCAGCAGTTCAAGCAGTCCCTGGCAGCCAGGTGCTCTTTTTCCTGCTAGTCGCACTAGGTACCTATAAATTTAGTGGCCAAAATGTCCAACAAAAGGTACTCTAGTGAAGAGGCCTACAGAATTCTGAGCATGTCAGATGAGAGCGAAGGGGAAGCCTCACTGACAAAATCTGCCTCAGAACATGAATCTGTAGACAGCAGCGGCACCCTGACAGATAGATCAGACGAAGGAGAAGATCAGGTGTACCTGACCCCATTCCCCGGTTGCTGAGATGTCACAATTGCATGATGATTCTCATATGCAGCCAAGTGCCAGTATTGCTCTACCTTTTAGTGAACTGGCAAGCACACGCAGCCTATTACATCCTGGTCTTATACATAACAGCACTGCAGTATCTCCTGGTGACGTGACGAGTCCCATATGTGCAGTACAAGCTGGTGCAGTGGCTAGCACAAGCAGTGTCCCGCAGCCACGAATAATTTGCGCACACAGGTCCGTAGAGCCCATAGTGTCCTTCCGGATGTGCTTGCAAATCCTGATTGGCAGGCCACAAATTCTGCAGCACCCGTATTTCCCCCATTCACTGCCCAACCCGAAGTTCAGGTGGAAACAGCAAATTTACCTACTCCCCTTGATTTTTTTTCACGGAAGATCTGTATGCATTTATTGTGGCTCAAAGCAATTTATATGCACAACAGTTTATCACCTCCAACCCAAATTCAAACCTTGCCAGACCATTTGCATGGAAACCTATTATGGTTTCTGAATTGAAAGTTTTTTTGGGCCTAACCCTCCAGATGGGCATTGGCAAAAAAAATGTATTGCATTGGTCCACAGACCCGATTCAACATATGTCCGTGTTCTCTGCTGTCATGGCCAGGAATAGATATGAGAATATAATGCGATTTATGAATTTCAACGACAAAACACTGTTGTCCTCGGGTTGACCCTGAACTTGACTGGCTCTACAAAATTCGGCCCCTCATAATTCACCTTAACCAAAAATTTGCAGATGTCTATACTTCCCAGCAAAACATCTGCGTCGATGAGTCCCTCATTCGTTTTTCTGGCCGCCTTGTAGTCAAACAATTTCTCCCCAGCATGCCAGATATGGGGTCAAGTTGTATAAGACCTGTGAGAGGGCAACAGGATATACATATAAATTTCAGATTTACGAGGGAAACGAGTCATGTGGAGCCCCTCGTATGCCCACACTACATGGGGACTTGGTGTCATCCTTTTTCCATATGGGGTACCACACACCGTACCGTGGACAATTTATATTCAAGCGTGCCACTATTTAGACATTTTGTACAATCTTGGAATTGGTACATGTGGCACCATGCAACCTAATCACAGAGGCTTCCCCCAAACGCTTGTAAATACCTGTCTTAGAAAGGGGGGGGGGGAAAAGCCTGCTTGAGAAATTATGAATTGCTCGCAGTGAAGTGGAAGGATAAACGGGATGTTTTCATCCTGTCTTCCATTCACACAGACACAACCATCCAAATTGGTGTTGTTGAGAAGCCCCTCTGTTTCCATGACCATAACCTTAACATGGGAGGGGTGGACTTCAACGACCAGATGATGAAGTCGTACTTCGTTTCGCAAAAAGCCAGACGCTGGTACAAAAAAAGTGTCTTTATTTCAATTGGCTCTATATATCGCTTTTGTGATTTACAAAGCAACTGGACGTAGTGGATCATTCCTAAAGTTCCAGAAGGAGATCATCATGGCCCTTTTGTATCCAGAAGGAGCTATGGCCCAAACCCCTAACCCAGATGCAGTTAGCCAGCTGCATGAGAGGCATTTTCCCGATGCCATTCCTGATACCCCAACCCAAAGGGCACCGCCAAAAAGATGTCATGTCAGTAGCAGACACAGAATTAGGCGTGACACACACTTTTTTTTTATCCCTGCTGTCTTGGCCAACCTGGTCTCTGCCTCAAGGACTGCTGATGTCGCTACCATACACTAGTGAACTATTAGTATAGGGTACAGCACGGCACAGTTAAGGGCACATATTTGCACAGGGTCTCGAAAAATGTTAGGTAGTCATGAAACTGGCTATCGTATTTTGAGGGACCCTACAATCTGGTTAACCTTCCCGGCAATCTAACTAATCAATATTTTTGAATGTCAAAGCGGTACATTGTTTTGCATGGAAATTTGTTTTATATTGTAGGCCTGTAATTCTCAGGAATAACTCACTTAAATCTGTCCAAACAAAAGTCTAGTAAACATCCTGGGTATGATAAAGTTTGAAACATGAAATAATAAATTATAATATAATAAATACTTATAATAATAATAATATGTTTAATTCAATGATGTAATCAAACCAAAAACAAAAATAGTTTTCAGTGTCTGATGACGAATTTCCCCATGAATCACCATCACTCAATTCTGCAAGTGATTCTAATTCACTATCGCTGTTTTCTAGCTGGTCTAAAACCACTTTTGACCTAAAGGGACGCTTTTTGGATGCCATGGACATTCTCAAGTTTCCAGGTAGAAAGAACAGTAAAAGTGCAGGCAGGGCACTGGGCAAAGCACTAGGGACAAAATTTAGCTGAAATGGTTTGATACAGTAATATAATACTAACAGATTACAATGTATTGTGTGTATGTCATATTTTTACTTTTTTGAATCTCCCGCCGGTTCCGCCCCCTGCATCGTTCGCAGGGAACGTAATCCGTAAGATGGATGCTGGCATCAGACGGAGGACACAACGGGAAGACAATGCGGGATCGCAGGAGAAGCATTATAGTGTAATCCAGAGCGGGTCTCAGGGTTACCACTTTTGGCACTGTAAATTAATCCTCAGTATCTCAGAATATACTGTACATAAGTGTGTGCAGTTAAAAAAGCATATATGCCCAAGCATGGGGGCCTGGGGTTGCCAGTGGGTGGAAGGCCCCTATGCTTCAGTATGTGTATGTATGTGTGTGTGTGTGTGTGTGTGTGTGTGTGTATATATATATGTGTGTGTGTGTGTGTGTGTGTGTGTGTGTGTGTGTGTGTGTGTGTGTGTATATATATATGTGTGTGTGTGTGTGTGTGTGTGTGTGTGTGTGTATGTATATATATAATTTTTTTTTTTTTATTATATATTTTTTGGCACATATTTCAATACAATTTTGTTTTAGTGAGTTACTGTTTTATTGTTAACCATTGCTGTTTTTTTTGCAGGAATGCCATTCAGCTGCAGCCCCGATCTGTTTATTCTGACAGCAACAGGGTCTTGCTCTTAGAATATACATAAGTGTGTGCAGTGTTGAGATTTTTAATCTGCAGTTAAAAAAAAAGCATATATGCCCAAGCATGGGGGCATGGAGTGGCCAGTGGGTGGATGGCCACTATGCTTCGGCATATATTTAAAAATAAAAATTTGTAGAGATTTCTTCATCCACATCAATTGATGTGAGTAAAAAAAACATTTCATGTGTGCCCACCATTAGAAGTGGGTGCATGCAGGGCAGTATATTCTAATGGTTAGCATAATACACACTTTTTCTGGCAAAGATTTGCAAAAAAAAAAAAAAAAAGAGCATATATACCCAACAAGGACCAGCAACATACTGGTACATCACTGAACTTTGTGTAGTTATACCAGGATGATGCATCATCCTGGTATCATTTTTTTCAGCCAGCAATCGGTTGTCATGTAAAAGCAATCCTAGTGGCTAATTAGCTGCAGGATTGCTTTACAAGCATCGGGAGAAGATGCCCCCCATTGCCTTCCACGGCCTTCTCGGGCAGTCCCGTGCAATCGGGGGAACCTGAGAATGCAGCCAGTGGTTCTGCCAGATGACCATAGAGCTGATTGGAGACCAGAATGACGCCAATCATCTCTATAGTCTAAGAAATCAGAAGCTATGAGTATTTCATCACTTTAGTTTCGCCATTTTGCCATTTGTAAATTGAGAAAGAATCTGGTCACATAAATCTTGGTAAGATCAGATGATGTAAGGACAGAGAAGACCTAAACCTTGTGAGAAAAAATTAGATCTGCAAAATACTCACCATGCCTCTTACTAAATTCCTTGGGGTGTCTACTTTCCAAAAAGGGGTCATTTGGGGGGTTTGGTGCTATCCTGGAATTTCAGGGCCTCCGAAACTGTGATAGGTAGTGAGGAAGTGAAATGAGGAAGTTACACACCTTCAGGCTTTCAAAGTGGTCATTGGATTTTGGGCTCCTGTATGTGGCTTGGCTCCCAAAAAAAGTCTCACACAAGGGGTATCCCCATACTCGGTAGAAGTAGCAGAATGTATTTTGGGGTGTAATTTGGGGTGTAATTCCACATATACCCATGTCATGTGTGAGTAATATATCATTTATGTGACAACTTTGTGTGTAAAAAAAAAAAAAAAAAAAAACCCATGCCTCTCAGCAGATAGCTTATGGCGTCTACTTTGCAAAAAGTAAATTCCACTATCTTTTTCTTTCCAATAATATTTTATTAAGTTTTTACAATTTATCTCTTCCCTCATTTAAAATTTCTACATAACTTATTCCATTATTTTCACCCCACATACAAAAAATACAAACTCCCCCTTCCCCCCTCCCTATCCCACACCTTTCCTCCCCCCCCCCCCCACACCCCCCACCTCTCAGCATCTTTTCTCTTTCTTTTGGAGTCCTAGGGTATTCGTATATATTTTTTTTTTCCTATACAATTTCAATTAATTTAACCTTCTTAAACTCCTCCCACTATATCTGATCTACCTTTTTAATCCAGTCCGATATTCTTGGTGCTTCCTGTTCCATCCATAATTTAGTAATCAGACCCTCTGCTGCATTAATATAATGTAATAACCCAGAATTTTTATACCTTTCAACCGTTAACTCTGTTCCATGTAAGGGATATACCCCTGGCTCCTTTAATATTTTTATCCTGGTTATTTCTTGTGTCAAGTGAAGTACTTCTTCTCAATATTTTTGAATTTTGTGACATTCCCACCAGATGTGACCTACTGTGCCTGTTTCCCATACCCCCTCCAACATAAAGGTGATTTCTTCCTATTTTGTGTACTATATTTGGTGTCATATACCACCTCGCCAAACATTTATAGTTCATCTCTACCTCTTTCTTACTCACATTACCGTGTGTTAACATGTAAATCTTTTTTGTTTATCCTCCTTTATTTTTATTCCTAATTCTCTCTCCCATCCCTCCATATATGCCGGTACCGTTCTTGTTAACTTAGTAAGAATTTTATATATTTATAAGTTCCATGTTTCCCATCTCCCCGGGTACTAAACAAATGTTCAAATGGGTTCCATTGTTCTTTCTTCCTTAGGGGCCTAGGAAGTTTTTCTATTAAATGTTTTATTTGTAGATACCGCCACTTATCTACTTTAATAAACAACTCCCTCTTCTTCAATTCTACTAAGGGGCAGATTTTCTCACCTTTCATTAGGTCTCTCAATTGGGCATCTCCCTTCCTTATCCATCTCTCTGCAATCTTTTCATTCCCCAGTGGAAAAAAAACTGTTTACAATAGGCATCAACATAGAGTTAAATTCCCATCCCATCTGTCTGTGCATTGTGTCCCAAGCTCTCAAAAAAAATTCTTGTTAATACACTTGTACTTTCTATCAGTCCACGAAAGTGAGGTGGCAACCATATTATCCTATCCAACTGTGTTTTGCTTAAAGTGTTTTCTATATTTATCCAACTGTGAGTTGTGTCCAATCAAAAATTTGTGCTATCAATACTGCATTATAATATCTTCTAAAATCAGGTACACGGACCGACGCATCCGCCATATTGAGAACAAAATGGGGGAAATGTTCACGGCACACAATGACCTCAGACGCCCACACAGACCACGGAGCTGGCATAGAACAAATTAACCTAAAATTGGCAGACCTAGAAGACCGCTCCAGGCGCAACAATATTAAATTCCGCAGAATACCGGAATCTATCACTACAGGTGACATAGCCCCTTACATCCAGCAATATATGAAGCACCTCATCCCTTCTCTAACAGACATGGAGCTTGCCATAGATCGTGCACACAAAACCATCGTTCCTACCGGCCGCAATACCTAGAGATATCCTAGCGCATGTACACTTCTACCACATGAAAGAAAAAATGACAGCTGCTAGAAACCCTATCTCAATTCTGGCATCTCAGGCGAATATAAAACTATTCGCAGATCTATCCAAAGCTACACTTCTCAACCACAAGAAACGTATTACCATAACTAAAGCGCTGCGGAACCATGGAATCGGCTACCAATGGGGTTTCCCCACAAAGCTCATCGTTAAGCATCAAGGAAGGCTTTACACTGTCAAAAACCTAGAAGCAGGCTTCGAACTCCTGAAAACATGGAACATTCTACCAGTGGACTCCCACCAATCCACTTCAACCCGACCACAACAAATGGATGCAGAATGGTCCTGAACCAAAAATCACTAACACCATTTACTACGAAACACACTGGGTATCACCTCAAAACCACTAAAGGCTGACAGACGGCCCCTAACCGAACATTTCTAAACTTCAAGTTTTACGTCAACATGACTCTTTCTTGAGTCATGTATGTTTCTGTTCCCCCGTTATACAGTAGCAACAACTGCTACACATGTTACTTGTATTTTTCACAAGTCTTTTTTAACCCCCTACCCACCTCATACCACCAGTCACTCACATCAACCCCCTTTCCCTCAAACACCTCTTTTACAAGCGGAAATAACCTCCTCAAACCAGCGAACATATCAAGATCACCACTTCTTCTCTATGGAAGCTTTACAACCACAACAAAGAAATATCCATCTTTTTCCACAACTTACGAATCATCTCTCCTACTCCATGCAATCCGTATATACCCAGCAATATGATTAGCATATCATCTTTGAATGTCTGAGGCCTCAACTCTCCTTACAAGAGATCTCTACTGCAAAAAGAAGCTCGCTCTTTGCAAATTGATGTTCTATTCCTCCAAGAATCCCACTTTGCCTCCTCCAAAATTCCCAAATTTAACTTATACCACTTCTCATCGATATATATGGCAACCAACTCCAAGAAAAAGAACGGCGTCATCAACGCTATAAGAGACACCCTCCAATTCCAATATATCTCAGAATTAGCAGATCCACAAGGCTGCTACCATATTTTGATATGCAAGATCAATGAAATCCTATATACCTTGGTCAACATTTACGGGCCAAATACCCACCAACTACAATTCTACAACAAACTAATTTCAATCATCGCTGCCCAGAGACAAGGCAGGCTACTATTAGGAGGAGACTTCAACATTATAAACAACCCACTCCTGGACTCTTCTTCCTTTAAACATACTTTTCATCGCTTTCTACACAACAACGACCTCTACGACATATGGCAATGCCAACACAGTACAGAAAAAGACCACCTATTATTCTCCGGCCCACCTCTCCTATTCCATAAATGACTTTTTCATCACAGACAAGTGGACCTTACAACATATCACCTCCACCAAGATCGGCACCATAACATGGCCGGACCACGCTCCAATTTCCATCACTCTGGACCACAAATCAACATTCTACGATCCCTCGAATATGGAGATTGAACTCAACCATACTGAAGAATCCAGACCACAGAAAACATATACTATACGCTCATAATCTGTTTTTTGAAATGCATGAATCACCTGATATCTCTATACCTATACTATGGTCTACTTACAAGGCATACATGAGAGGTATTCCTATTCAACTAAACGCCCCTATCTCTAATCAAAGAAACCAACAAATAGACAAACTCCTCATGTCAATTAAAACAAAAGAAGAATTAAACAAAACATCCCCAAACCCCTCAACCTCTACTTCCCTCACCACGGATAGAAACAAACTCAGAACCCTCCTACTTTATATATACGACCTCAACCTCCAAAAAACGAAAACTAAAATTTTACTCCATGAGCAACAAAGCTAACTCCTTATTAACCAAAATGATTAAACAGCGACGCCTAAAAGCCAAAATATCCTCAGTTCATCACCAAACCACACATACTTTAACCACAAATCCACAAGAAATAGCTAATGCCTTTGCGATCTATTACCAACAACTATACAATCTTAAAAACGATCCTGACACTATCGAACCAACACTAACATCCATACAACAATTTCTTCACACAACCAAACTCCCCCAACTCTCCCCCATCCCTGCTTGACGCTATATCTACTCCAATATCTATCACAGAAATAGAAAATATCACCAAAACACTCCCTCTTAACAAATCTCCAGGAAACGACGGTTATACGAGCAAATTTTACAAATATTTTGCCCCTAATCTAGCACCATACCTATCCAAACTCTTTAACCATGCTGCCACCACTGGCATATTCCCCAAAGACATGCTACAATCAATAACAACAACAATCCTAAAACCTGGTAAAGACCCACAACTCGTCCAAAATTATAGACCAATCTCCCTACTCAACACAGACATAAAACTTTATGCAAAAATTATAGCTCGCAGATTACTACCTTCCTAACTTAATACACCCAGACCAAGTAGAATTCATACCAGGCCGCCAAGCACCCGATGGCACCTGCGTTTAGCCCCTATGCTTATCCCCCCTTCTCCCCCAGCAAGTGCAGTGTCAGTAAGTCACTGTCACTTGATACATTGCATACAAAACCGCAGTGTTCGCAGAATCAGGCCAGATCTCTGTTAGCACTTGTTGGTAAATTTTGATGACTCTCATGTGCAGCAGAGTGCCAGTACTAGTGCCGCCCTACCTTTTGGTGAACTGGCGAGCACCAGCGGTCTAGTACATCCTGGTCTTTCACATACCTCTTAGATTGTAAGTTCCCAGGATCAGGCCCTCCTAACCCTCTTGCATTGTTCTGTATTGTCTCCCATTATATTGTAAAGTGCTGAGCAAACTGTTGGCAGTATATAAATCCTGTATAATAATAATAATACCAACACTGCCGTATCACTTGGTGACGTGGCGAGTCCCATAAGTGCAGTACAAGCTGGTGTGGTGGCGAGCACAATTGTCCCGCAGCCATGAAGAATTCGCACACAGGCCCGTAGAGTCCCTACTATCCTCCCGAATGTGCTTGCAAACCCCAATTGGCAGCCCACAAATTCTGCAGCACCCGTACTTTCCCCATTCACTGCCCAACCCGGAATTCAGGTAGAAATAGCAAATTTAACTACTCCGCTTAAATTTTGGAGCCGTTTTTCACGGAAGATCTGTATGCATTGATTGTGGATCAAAGCATTTTATATGCACAACAATGTATCGCCGCCAACCCAAATTCAAACCTTGCCAGACCATTCGTATGAAAACTCATTACGGTTTCCAAATTTATATTTTTTTTTGGGCCTAACCCTCAACATGGGCATTACTTAAAAAAATGAATTGCAGTTGTATTGGTCCACAGACCCGATTCATCATATGCCCGTGTTCTCTGCTGCCATAGCCAGGCATAGATATGAGAGTATAATGTGTTTTATGCATTTCAACAACATACTCTGTCGTCCTCGGGGTGACCCTGAATTTGACCGGCTCCACAAAATTCAGCCCCTCCCAAATCACCTTAACCAAAAATTTGCAGATATCTATACTCCCCAGCAAAAAATCTGCATTGATGAGTCCCTCATTAATTTTTCTGGCCGCCTTGCATTCAAACAATTTCTCCCCAGCAATCGTGCCAGATATGGGGTCAAGATGTATAAGACCTGTGAGAGGGCAACAGGCTATACTTATACGTTTTAGATTTACGAGGGACAATTTTATTCAAGCGTGCCACTATTTAGACATTTGTACAATCTTGGAACTGGTGCATGTGGCACTGTGTGTCCTAATGTGTGCCCACCTTTAGAAGTGGGTGGATGCAGGGCGGTATATTTTAATAGTGGGCATACCACACATTTGTTTTTTGGCAGAGATTTCTTCTTTTTTCATTCAGTCCACAGGCTGCATAAAAAAAACCCTATATATATATATATATATATATATATATATATATATACATACACATACACCCAACAAGGACCAGCGACGTACTGGTACATCCCTGGACTTTGAATGGTTATACCACGATGATGCCTACAGCTTCAGGCATCAACCTGGTATCATTTTTTTCAGCTGACGATCGGCTTTCATGTAAAAGCAGTCGTAGTGGCTAATTAGCTGCAGGATTGCTTTTACAAGCAGTGGGAGACAATACCCCCCTTTCCCCCCCTGCCTTCTCGGGCAGTCCCGGGCCATCGGGGAAACCTGAGAATGCAGCCGGTGTTTCTGCCAGCTGACCATACAGCTGATTGGAGACCAGATGGTGCCAATCCTCTCTATAGCCTAAGAAATCAGAAGCTACGAGCATTTCATCACTTCAGTTTCACAGGATATAAACAGCGCCATTTGTAAATCGGGAAAGCATCTGATCACACCGATCTTGGTTTGATTAGATAATGTAAGTGCAGAGGAGAGATCTAGAGTCTGATAGACACCAGATTTCTCAAAAAAGAATATATGACAATGCCCATTGAAGTTATAGGGGATATTTGCATTCCCTGTGATAGCATTAAAAGTCATAAAAAAAAAAAAATTAAAGGGACAGTGCAAAATAATTAAAAAAATCAAAGTAATTTAACAAAAAAAAGTACCCTCGCCCCCCCCCCCCCCCACGTATGCGCGCACCTGCGTACGTGAGCATTGACCATGTGCAAGTAGTGAAACAGCAGTTGTACCATGCATGTGAGCTATCGCCAAAAACGTCAGATCAAGGGCAGTAATTCTAACACTAGACCTCCTCTGTAAATCTAAAATGGTAGCTTGTAAAGGCTTTTAAAACGTTGCCTATGGATATTAAAAATGTATGCAGTTTGTTGCCATTGCACAGGGCATGCGCATGTCATGTTTGGTATCCATTTACTCAGCATACCATCATCTTTTACATTTTACCAAACATTTGGCCAATATATTGCGTTTTTGTGCATTAAAAGTAAAAATATATAATGTATTTTTTTTAAAAAAAATTGCGTTTAAAAAAATCGCTGCACGAGTACTATGACATAGAAAATTTCAGCACCCACCATTTTATTCACTAGGGTGTTTGCTTTAAAAAAACATAATGTTTGGGTTTTAAATTAATTTCCTAGCAAAATGATTTTTTTCATGTGAACAAAAAGTGTCAGAAAACGCTTGGTCTTCAGGTTGTTAGAAGAGTGAATGATGATTTTTTGTTTATAGTGCCAAAAATAAACAGCGTACAGGTGATCAAATACCACCAAAGGAAAGCTCTATTTGTGTGAAAAAAAGGACATACCATATATACTCGAGTATAAGCCGAGTTTTTCAGCACATTTTTTGTGCTGAAAAACGGCCCCCTCGGCTTATACTCGAGTCAACATCTGCAGATAGTGGGGCGCGTACAGGGGTGGGCAGAGGGCTGCTGTCTCTTACCTGGCTCCCGATGATCCATCCAGGAAGCGCTGCTCCTTCCATCACTCCGGCCACTCCCTCACTCCTGCCGCTCGGCTCCGCCTCCTCACCGGTGATTGGCCGCCAGAACTGTAGCTCAGGAAAGGAACACAGGCGGCCAATCACGGGCGAGGAGGTGGAGCCGAGCGGACCCACGAAAATCGAGTGAGGGAAAAGCCGGTAAGTGTGCAGTGCAGAGGTGCTGCTGCAACCACATATGCTGGCAGCAGCAGCACCATACTGCAACAGGGGTCAGCAAGTGTCATTGGTGTCAGTGGGAGGAATAGTGCCGCATCATTGGTGTCACTGATACTAATGATGGGGCACTATTCCTCCCACTGACACCAACGATGGGGCACTATTCCTCCCACTGACACCAACGATGGGGCACTATTCCTCCCACTGACACCAACGATGGGGCACTATTCCTCCCACTGATACCAATGATGGGGCACTATTCCTCCCACTGACACCAATGATGGGGCACTATTCCTCCCACTGACACCAATGATGGGGCACTATTCCTCCCACTGATACTAATGATGGGGCATTATTCCTCCCACTGACACCAACGATGGGGCACTATTCCTCCCACTGATACCAATGATGGGGCACTATTCCTCCCACTGACACCAATGATGGGGCACTATTCCTCCCACTGATACTAATGATGGGGCACTATTCCTCCCACTGACACCAATGATGGGGCACTATTCCTCTCACTGACACCAATGATGGGGCACTATTCCTCCCACTGACACCAATGATGGGGCACTATTCCTCCCACTGACACCAATGATGGGGCACTATTCCTCCCACTGATACCAATGATGGGGCACTATTCCTCCCACTGACACCAATGATGGGGCACTATTCCTCCCACTGATACTAATGATGGGGCACTATTCCTCCCACTGACACCAATGATGGGGCACTATTCCTCTCACTGACACCAATGATGGGGCACTATTCCTCCCACTGATACTAATGATGGGGCATTATTCCTCCCACTGACACCAACGATGGGGCACTATTCCTCCCAGTGATACCAATGATGGGGCACTATTTCTCCCACTGACACCAACGATGGGGCACTATTCCTCCCACTGACACCAATTTTTTTACATTGACTAGTAGGTGCCTCATTTCCCACCCTCGGCTGATACTCGAGTCAATAGTTTTTCCCAGTTTTTTGTGGTAAAATTAGGTACCTCGGCTTATATTCGGGTCGGCTTATACTCGAGTATATACGGTACATTTAATTTATGTACCTTGTTGCATGATCACGCAATTGTCAGTTAAACTAGCACAGCACTGTATAGCAAAGAAAATGGCGTATATTGCAGTATCTATACCATAGTTTTGTAGACGCTATAACTTTCACACAAAGCAATCAATATACACTTATTGGGATTTTTTTTACTAAAAACATGTAGCAAAATACATTTTGGTCTAAATTTATAACTAACTTTAAGTTTACTATATATGTTTTATAGCCGAAAGTAAAAAAATATCATTTTTTTCAAAATTTTCATTTTTTTTTTTTATAGCGCGAAAAATAAAAAGCGCACAGGTGATCAAATACCACCAAAAGAGATCACTATTTGTGTGAAAAAAGGATGTAAATTTTGTTTGGGTACAGCATTGCATGACCGCGCAATTGTCAGTTGAATTAGTGCAGCGCCGAGTAGCAAAAAGAGGCCTGGTCATCAACCACTTGAGCACCTGAGGATTTACCCCACTTAATGACCAGGCCTCTTTTTGCTACTCGGCGCTGCACTAATTCAACTGATAATGCTGCACTCAAACGAAATTTACGTCCTTTTTTTCACACAAATAGAGCTTTCTTTCGGTGTAATTTGATCACCTGTTCGCTTTTTATTGTTTACGCTATAAACAAAAAAAGGCCAAAAATTTTGAAGAAAAACAATATTTTTTACTTTCAGCTATAAAAAATATATAGTAAACTCAAAGTTGGTTATAAATTTAGGCCAAAATGTATTCTGCTCCATGTTTTTGGTAAAAAAAATTCCAATAAGTGTATATTGATTGCTTTGTGTGGAAGTTATAGCGTCTACAAACTATGGTATAAATACTGCAATTTACGCCATTTTTCTGCTATACAGCGCTGCGCTAGTTTAACGGACTATTGCGCGGTCATGCAATACGGTACATAAATGAAATTTACATCCTTTTTTTTCCCACAAATTGAGCTTTCTTTCGGTAGTATTTGATTGCCTGTGCGGTTTTTATTTTTTGCGCTATAAAACAAAAGGCTGACAATTTTGAGGAAGAAAAAACAATATTTTGGACTTTTTGCTATAAAACATGTCCAGTAAAAAAAAATGCAAAAATCAAATTTAGTCATAAATTTTTGCCAAAATGCATTCTGCGACATGTCTTTGCTAAAAAAAAATCCCAATACGTGTAAATTAATTGGTTTACGTGAAAGTTATAGCGTTTACAAATGGCGGGAAAGATACTGGAATTTTTAATTTTTATTTATACTAATAATGGCGCCGATCAGCGACTTTTGGCGGCAATCAGCGACATATGGCGGCGACCAGCGACTTATGGCAGGACTGCGGGACAGCGGCGGACATTTTGACACTGGGGGGGAACTGACTTGGAGTCACTGACATCCCCAATGACACCAATACAGTGATCAGTGAAAAAAAAAACACTGAAACTGTACTAATGTCACTGGGGAGGAAGGGGTTAAAATTTTTAGAATTTGCAGTGTAAGGGGAGTGTTATACTAGGGGGCGGGGGTGTGTACTGGACGGGGGGAGGGAGGGGGGAGCTGATCGAGGGAGAGAAACTCTGCAGCTTCTCACAAGCTGTCAGAGAGCTGACACAGAACAGGGCTGTGTGTAAACAATGCAGCCCTGCTCTGTGTTAGCGATCACCGGCAATCGCGGGAAAACGGCCGGTAAAAAACGGCCGTGACCCGTCGGCTGACACCCGCTGCTGACACCCGTGGGACAGGTAGGGCGGGCGCGCGCCCCCTACCTGTTTTGAAGGCAGCCGTTTTAAAACGTGCTTTTGCCTACGAGCGCCGCCCTGCCACCGTTTATATGCGGTGGCTGGGCGGCAAGTGGTTAAGGAGGGTAAATCCTCTAGAGGGCAAGTGGTTAAACTCCCTGGCAGTCTGATTATGTCAATATTTTTGAATGTCAAAGCAGTACATTGTTTTGCATGAAAATTTGTTGTTTTATATTGTAGGCCTGTATTTCTTAGGAATAACTCACTTAAATCTGTCCAAACAAGAGTCTAAAAAATAACAAAATAATACATTTAATTCAATGATGTAATCAAACCAAAAACACTGATATTTGAAATAGAGCACAAAGTTCGCACATCACTGAGCTCAGTCGCAGAATCGTCGCCACTTTCAGTGTCTGATGACGAATTTCCCCACAAATCACTATCGCTAAATTCTGCAAGTGATTCTAATTCACTATCGCTGTGTTCTAGCTGGTCTAAAACCGCTTTTGACCTAAAGGGACGTTTTTTGGATGCCATGGATGTTCTCAAATTTCCAGGCAGAAAGAACGGTAAAAGTGCAGACAGGGCACTGGACAAAGTACAAGGGCCAAAACAGAGGTGAAATGGTTTGATACAGTAATGTAACAGATTACAATGTATTGTCATGTTTTTACTTCTTTTAATCTCCCGCCGGTTTTGCCCCCCTGCATCGTGACGCTCGCAGGGAAGGGAACACAAAAGATAGATGCTGGAGGACGCAACGGGAGGACATCGGCGAATCGCAGGACAAGGTAAATTACACTAAAGTGTAATCTCGACTGTGGCTCAGGGTTACCGCTTTTGGTACTGAAAATTAACCCCAAGCCACACTCGGGATTACCGTCAGGGAGGTTAATAGCAAAAAGTCAAAAATGTTTTTCTGAAAATTGTCAGTCTTTTATAGCGCAAACAAATAAAAACCGCACAGATGATCAAATATCACTGAAAAAAAGCTCAATTTGTGGTAAAAAAAGAACGTAAATTTCTTTTAGGTACAGCGTTGCATGACCGCGCAATTGTCAGTTAAAGTAATGCAGTGCCGTAACACAAAAAATGGCCTGGTCAGGAAGGGGGGGGTAAATCCTCAGGAGGGCAAGTGGTTAAATTAAACCTATACATACCTCATGTCATGTTTACAATACACAAACTTTTTTTCTTTCTTCAATTTCAGATTATTTGAAATTTTATATTAATATTGGGGTTGACTAGTCTACATCGGGCTTCACCCAACCTTTTTTTTAACCTTTTATCATCTTCTCAGGGAATATACTATAACTTAGGTCATTATCTGACATTCTTTAATTGTCATTAAGGCCCTGATTCACTAAGACGTGAGTCTACTATCAGACTCTGACCATTTGAGGCAGACTCAGTTAAATCAATCAAGACCTGTCAGTCTTCTGAGCGGCGTCTAGCAATCTCATTCACCAACGTCTACTTTGCTATTAGTAAATGTGGAATCAGATCTGGCATATTTTTAGGTGCAATACCGGATATGTTTGCTAGATTTGTCTTAGCAAAAGAGAATCTTTAGAATAACAAATAGTACACCTATATTTTTTTTTTTTTTTTTTTTTTTGCTGTTTCTCCAAAATGATCAGGGAACTAATGCATTTACTAATGAATGTCATACATTCTATTTTCAAATGTTAAACATTTTCACACTTATATCTCAAATCCCAATATAATTATATATCTTCATTCTCTTTAATCACGTAACTATTCTATGTGTAACAGGGTTAGCTCGGCAGCGGGTGTGTGTGACCCCCTGGATGGGTGCACAACACAAAAAAAAAATAGGCACAGCACAACAATAGTGGAGGTGAAAACAAACAGGTGCAATTTATTTACAATATTTACAGAAAAATTGATAAACAAAAAGAGACATCAAAATAAATCCTGGCCAACTTGGCTACTTACTGCAACAACAGCTTTTCCCTAGCTACCCACTAGGTACAGCCTGCTGCTATACCTAGTTGCTAGTACTGGGAGGTTAGCCACACAGGCTTTGGTCTCTCTGCACACAGATAACAGGTCAGCTCCCCAGACAGTTCAGGCACAGATCTGGTTCCAGGGTGGAGCAACTCCCTAAGCACTCTGGGAAGCTTTATACAAGTGTTAATGAGCCCACTACCTTCAGCTGGGCTCATTATCTCAGTGCTGAAGGACTCAGCACTTCCCTCTAGTGGTACAAATCCCCATAAACCCTGAATCTCGGACAAATATATCGTCCATCCAGGACGCAACCAGGTGATTTCACCTGCCTACTGTCACATACCCCCCCCTCTTGTTTCAACCTTGGGGTTGTAACACCAGTAGCCAGGCAGGCATGTACCCGGGAAAAAGCATCCACATTTCCCATCTGAACACCGGGGCGATGCTTCACCGTGAAGGTAAATTCCTGTAGGGCCAGAAACCACCTATTTACCCTTCTATTGGTCTCCTTATTTTGAGCCATCCATTTCAAGGGAGCGTGATCTGTGATCAGGTCAAAATGTCTGCCCAGCAGATAGTACCGAAGGGAATCTAGGGCCCACTTTACCGCTAAACACTCCTTCTCAGTCGTGGCGTAATTTTCCTCGTGAGACTTTAGCTTTCGGCTGAGATAGATTACCGGGTGCTCCTCCCCCTGCCAAACCTGGGACAGCACTGCTCCTAAGCCAACATTGGATGCATCTGTCTGGACCACAAAGTCTTTTGAGAAGTCTGGTGAGTATAGGACTGGCTGGCTACATAAGGCCCTTTTTAAAGACAGGAAGGCTGCTTCAGCCTCAGGGGACCACTTAACCATGACAGACTCCTTCCCTTTTGTCAGGTTGGTTAGGGGTACTGCCATAGAAGCAAAATGGGGAATGAATCGCCGATAGTAGCCAGCAATTCCTAGAAAAGCCCGTACCTGCTTTTTGTTATTTGGGCGTGGCCAATTCTGTATTGCTTCCACTTTGTTTATCTGAGGTTTTATTACCCCTCTCCCAATAGTGTACCCCAGGTACTTGGCCTCCTCCTGTCCAATCGTACACTTCTTTGGGTTGGCTGTAAACCCAGCTTTCCATATTGAGTCTAGCACAGCCTGAACTTTTGGCAAATGTGAGGCCCAGTCTGCGCTATGGATAATCACATCGTCCAAGTACGCTGCAGCATACTTCTGATGGGGACGAAGAATCTGATCCATTTTTCGCTGAAAGGTGGCCGGTGCATTCTGTAACCCGAACGGCATTCTTTTATACTGGAATGACCCTTCTGGGGTTACAAATGCAGTCTTCTCCTTTGCCGACTTAGCTAGGGGAATTTGCCAATAACCTTTCGTCAAGTCTAGTGTTGTCATGTACCGGGCTGCTCCCAGTCGGTCGATTAGTTCATCTATCCTTGGCATGGGGTAGGTGTCAAATTTTGTAACTTTATTCAACTGTCGAAAGTCGTTACAAAATCGCCAGCTCCCATCTGGTTTGGGCACCAACACTATGGGGCTGGACCAGTCACTTTGGGACTCCTCTATCACCCCCAAATCTAGCATTCTCTGTACTTCCCCACGTATTGCCTCCCGTCGAGCCTCTGGGATTCTATAGGGTTTCAGTTTTACTCTTTCACCCGGTGGGGTGATAATGTCATGCTCCACCCCCGAGGTTTGTTCCGGCAGCTCAGAAAAAACCTCTGTGTTGCGGAGCACAAACTCTTTAGCCTCCTGTTTTTGAATTGTAGACAAGGTGACTGCTATTCCAACCTCCGGAACCAAGCAGTTAGATGGCGCTGGTGACAAACCCTCAGCAACTAGGGATTCCCTGTCCCTCCAGGCCTTTAGCAGATTGATGTGGTAGATCTGCTCCGGTTTCCGCCTTCCTGGTTGTCTGACCCTGTAATTCACCTCACTCACTTTCTCAATCACCTCGTATGGGCCATGCCATTTGGCCAGGAATTTGCTTTCAACCGTAGGGATTAGCACTAGCACTCTATCTCCTTCAGCAAACGACCTGGTCCGGGCCCCCCGATTGTACACCCTCTGCTGCGCTAACTGTGCTTGGGACAAATGTTCCTTTACGATAGGCATGACCTGGGCAATTCTATCTTGCATTTGGGCGACGTGCTCAATCACACTTCGGTGGGGAGAACTCTCACTTTCCCAAGTTTCCTTGGCGATATCTAACAGCCCCCTTGGGTGTCTCCCATAGAGCAACTCAAATGGTGAAAACCCTGTGGAGGACTGGGGTACCTCCCGGATGGCAAACATCAAATAGGGTACTAAATAATCCCAACCCTTTCCATCCTTATCTACCACCTTCCTTAGCATTTGTTTCAGGGTTTTGTTGAACCTTTCCACCAACCCGTCAGTTTGGGGATGATACACAGAGGTGCGCAACTGTTTTACCTTGAACAGTTTGCAGAGCTCTTTCATCACCCGGGACATAAAGGGGGTTCCCTGGTCCGTCAGCAGTTCCTTTGAAATACCCACTCGGCTGAAAACGAGGAATAGCTCCTTAGCTATTGTCTTGGCAGAGGTATTTCGGAGTGGAATTGCTTCTGGATAGCGGGTGGCATAGTCGAGTATGACCAACAGGTACTGATGCCCCCTAGCGGATTTCACCAGCGGACCTACCAAATCCATGGCAATCCTTTCAAAGGGGACCTCAATGATGGGAAGAGGTACCAGTGGACTACGGAAATGGGGCATAGGGGCCGACTTCTGACACACAGGGCAAGAGGAACAGTAATTTTCCACCTCCTTAATGACCCCAGGCCAATAGAACCGCTGCAGTACTCTTTCCCGTGTTTTCTCCGCCCCCAAATGACCCCCAAGGATGTGTCCATGGGCCAACTCCAACACCAACTTCCTGTAAGGTCTGGGCACCACCAGTTGCTCAATGGTTTCTTCTGCCCCCTGAGCAACTCGATAGAGTAGGTCCCTTTCCACAAGGAAGTATGGATAAGCAGCAGTTTTCTCAGGACTCACTAGTTGGCCATCTATTTTTACTACATTTTCCCGGGCTTTTATCAGCGTGGGGTCTTTCAGCTGTTCGGTGGCAAAATTTTCCCTATGCACCTCTAAGTCCGAGAAATCCAAAACCGGCAGATTTTCATCTGAGGAGGTGGGCTCCTCCCCAGTTCCTTGGGTCTCCCCAGCTAGTACCGACAAGGGGAACTTGGGAGAGACCTCACCACACTCAGACGCATTCTGGGATTCACCTTCCTGGTCTGCAGGGGAGACAGTGGGGGGGGTCAGAACAATCCCAGAATTTTGGAAAATCCCTCCCCACAATGGCATCATGTGGTAAATGAGGTACCAATCCTACCTGATGAGACAGGTTACCTTTGGGGGTCTCAAAAAACACAGTAGCCACGGGATACTCCCTAGTGTCCCCATGCACACAAATCACTGCCACCTTTTTATGCCCAGAGACCTTTGTAGTGACCATCTCCTCTCTTATCAAGGTTACCAAGCTACCTGAATCCAGCAACCCCACAATATTATTTCCATTAACAGTCATTTTGCACAAATGTTTCTCAGTGCCCGGGCTGGCCGTGCATACCACTGTCGCAAACAGCGACTGACGTCTATTGCTCAGAAAGTCACACTGCATAGGCTCATCCACCACTGGGCAATTAGCTGCAATATGTCCCTCTTGCCGGCAGCGGTAACAAATAATTTTTTTCACCGCTTCTTGCGGCCTTGGCCTTCCTGGCCGCTCTTGCCAGACATTGGGTAATACTCCCACCCTCTCACTCTCTCCACCCTCACCCCTTGTAGTCATCTTACCCGCCGCTGGGGATGGTCTGGTCTTAGGGTGGAAAGTCTGTGAGTCTCTGGAAGAGGAGGTCAGGTTCTCAGTAGCCAAGTATCTCTCCACTAGATCCACCAGCTTGTCTGCAGTTTCTGGGTCTCCATGGCTGACCCACTTTTGAATAGTATTAGGCAGAGACCTTAGGAACCGATCCATGACGACACGTTCCACAATTTTTGGGGCGGTCAAAGTCTCTGGCTGCAGCCACTTCCTGCTCAGGTGAATGAGATCATACATCTGTGACCTGGGAGGTTTCCCAAGCCGAAAAGTCCAATTATGTACCCGCTGAGCACGGACAGCGAGGGTAACACCCAACCGGGCCAAAATTTCCACTTTTAGCACATCATAGTTTTTGGCTTGGTCTGGCTCCAGGTCATAGTAAGCTTTTTGCGACTCTCCAGTTAATAACTGGGCCATCAATCCAGCCCACTGTTCTTTAGGCCACTTTTCCCTTTCAGCAGTCCTTTCAAAGGTGGTTAGAAACACCTCCGGATCATCCTCTCCCGTCATTTTTGGCAATAAACGGCCCACAGAAAATGATGGTGTTTTACCAGAATAATCACCAGCCTCAGTCTGCTGCCTCTGCTGGAGCTGCTTCAAAACAGCCTCAATTTGTTTCTGGTGTTTCTGGTCCTGTTGCACCAGCAATTCCCTATGGCGGACCTCTGCTTGTTCCAAGGCCTTCTGCTGGGCTGCAATGCTCTGCTGGAAACTTGCATTTGCCTGCTGTTGATTGGCATTTGCCTGTTGTTGATTGGCATTTGCCAGAGCCAACTGTCTGATTATCTCCTCCATGCTGGCCTTTAGTTACCACAACTGCCCGCCGTCCTCCACCATATGTAACAGGGTTAGCTCGGCAGCGGGTGTGTGTGACCCCCTGGATGGGTGCACAACACAAAAAAAAAATAGGCACAGCACAACAATAGTGGAGGTGAAAACAAACAGGTGCAATTTATTTACAATATTTACAGAAAAATTGATAAACAAAAAGAGACATCAAAATAAATCCTGGCCAACTTGGCTACTTACTGCAACAACAGCTTTTCCCTAGCTACCCACTAGGTACAGCCTGCTGCTATACCTAGTTGCTAGTACTGGGAGGTTAGCCACACAGGCTTTGGTCTCTCTGCACACAGATAACAGGTCAGCTCCCCAGACAGTTCAGGCACAGATCTGGTTCCAGGGTGGAGCAACTCCCTAAGCACTCTGGGAAGCTTTATACAAGTGTTAATGAGCCCACTACCTTCAGCTGGGCTCATTATCTCAGTGCTGAAGGACTCAGCACTTCCCTCTAGTGGTACAAATCCCCATAAACCCTGAATCTCGGACAAATATATCGTCCATCCAGGACGCAAAAAGGTGATTTCACCTGCCTACTGTCACATATGTTAAAGACAAGTGCAGCGCTATAAATGCATGTGATCAATAATGAACGCATGTAAAAACCAAAAAGTGCAAAGAATTGCAATAATGATGTAAAATGGTAAATGGTGCTAAAATAAGTTCATATAATCATTCCTGAATAATGGAATGTCCTTCATGTCCTTCACTTTCATAGGGGTGGATGACCTTTCACGAGTTCATGCACTACTGTTCGTGGTTATATTTATCTTGTGTAATACCATTTTAGTAGTCTATATAATTTGACCAGCGCTCGCTTTATCATTTTTAAACAATGTAACTATTCTACATTGGATCTCAAACTGTGTCTCCCACAGTGGTTTAGTGGTTAGAGCTCAGAACTTACAGCACTTGGGTCATGGGTTCTAATCCCAGTCATGGCTACATCCAAGTTTGCATGCTTTCCCTGTATGGATGTGTTTCTGCCAACACTTAAAAGACATGCTGTTAGGTTCATTGGACCTAGTTACATGGCTGAGTTTCTGCCCTTAGATTATAAGCTCATTGACATTTATGAACGTTAAAAAAAATGGAGATCAATTTTCTGGGTTGTGTCAGTGCCAGGAATATTGATCAATCAATTATGATTTTGCCTAATGACTAGAAAGTGGATGAATGTTACCTGCGTCCTGTTCTTCTGCCAATTAGGAAATGTGCAAGTTTCATGCTGTGTATATTTCATTGTAACTTTTTTCTCTTCTTTTAAATCTGTCTCCTTATACAACAAATATAATAGCGAAGTAATTACTTCTGTCCCTGCAGAGAGCTGCGCTATTATATTTGACATTAAAAAGTATAAAGGTTGCAACATTGTATCTATATGTATCCGAATAAAAACATCTGTATCCAAAATGGATACAAATAGATACAATGTTGCAGTCTCTATACTTTTTAATGTCAAATATAATAGCGGAGCTCTCTGCAGGGACAGACGGAATGTTTCAGCTGTCATCGGGGTTTCCCACTGACAGCTGAATTTTAAATTATTTCCGTGATTAAAATAATTAATAAAAAAAACTGCGTGGGGTCCCCCCTCTCATCCATACCAAGCCCTTCAGGTCTGGTATGGATATTAAGGGGGAACTCCATGCTGAAATAAAAAAAAAAAAACCAGTGTGGGTCCCCCTCAATATCCATACCAGACCCGAAGGGCTTGGTATGGATGAGAGTGGGGACCCCACGCCGGTTATTTAAAAAACTGTTTATAAATCCCCCTCGTGAGTCCCCCTCAATATCCATACCAGACCCTTATCAGAGCATGCAGCCCGGCAGGTCAGGAAAGGGGGGGGGGGCAAGTGAGCGCCCCCCCCTCCTGAACCATACCAGGCCACATGCCCTCAACATGGTGGGGCTGCTTTGGGGCAGGGGGGCCCCCCCCCCCCAAAGCACCTTGTCCCCATGTCGATGAAGACAAGGGCCTCTTCCCCACAACCCTGGCCGATGCTTGTGGGGGTCTGCGGACGGGGGCTTATCAGAATCTGGAAGCCCCCTTTAACAAGGGGGCCCCCAGATCTTGCCCCCCCCCCCTACATGAATGAGTCTGCGGTACATGGTCCCACGACTCATTCACCACAAAAAAAAAAGTGTGGTGTAAAAAAAAAACACAGTACAGGGTCTTTGACAAGTCCTTTATTAAAACAATGTCCCCCAAAGTAGATCCAATGTCAATCACGGCGGCTGCGACCCGAAAAAAGAAAAAAAAAAGTTCCGCTCCCGTCCGAGGCTTCCAGCTTTGTGAAGAAAAGGCTAGCTGACATTTCTTATATAGGTATGGGGCGGGGCCAGCCGGGGACATCATCCCCGACCCTTACCTATTTGAGAAATGTCACCCTGTCTCTCCACTGAGGCTAACTAGCTGAATGCAGGAGACAGTCTGACATTTCTTATATAGGTATGGGGCGGGGCAAGCCGGGAACAGCAAGCGTGTGACATGGTGCGGGTCACTCGGATGATGTCCCCGGCTGGCCCCTTGTTAAAGGGGGCTTCCAGATTCTGATAAGCCCCCTGCCCGCAGACCCCCACAACCACCGGCCAGGGTTGTGGGGAAGAGGCCCTTGTCCTCATCGACATGGGGACAAGGTGCTTTGGGGGAGAGGGAGCCCCCCCTGCCCCAAAGCACCCCCCCCATGTTGAGGGCATGTGGCCTGGTATGGTCCAGGAGGGGGGGGGGGCGCTCGCTTGTCCCCCCCCCCTTTCCTGACCTGCCGGGCTGCATGCTCGGATAAGGGTCTGGTATGGATATTAAGGGGGACCCACGCTGTTTTTTTTTTTTTAATTTCAGCGTGGAGTTCCCCCTTAATATCCATACCAGATCCGAAGGGCTTGGTACAGATGGGAGGGGGGACCCCACGCTTTTTTTTTATTATTTATGCAATAAAGGGAATTATTTTACATTCAGCTGTCAGTGGGAAACCCCGCTGACAGCTGAAACATTAACACATGGCTGTCGCTCCTAAAATCCCGCATGAGTTATGTTATCAACTCATGTGGCGTTTTAGTAGTGAAAACCAATGCAGCGCTCATGTTTCAGCTGTCGGCGGAGTTCCCCACTGACAGTTGAATGTCAAAGTATTGCAGGGATTTATAAACAGTTTTTTAAATAACCGGCGTGGGGTCCCCACTCTCATCCATACCAAGCCCTTCGGGTCTGGTATGGATATTGAGGGGGACCCACACTGGTTTTTTTTTTTTAATTTCAGCGTGGAGTTCCCCCTTAATATCCATACCAGACTTGAAGGGCTTGGTAAGGATGAGAGGGGGGACCCACGCTGTTTTTTTTTGTTTGTTTTTTTTATTGCGGACCTTTATTTTTACATTTAGCTGTCAAAATAAATATTATCTAGACCTTCGAAATAAGTAAAATCATTACAGAAATAATTATAAAGGATAAGAAACAAAAATAGAATCACTAGAACTAAGGAAATCAAATTAGAATACATGAAGATATGCTTAGTGCTGTTTGTTTAACACAGTAGACACGACCGAGTGTTGGCTGTCAGAGGAATCCACAGTGAGATTTACTATTGGGCAGTGGCTAAAAAGCAAACGCCCATGGCAGACACCTAAAATGTGTTCTGCACATGCGCATTTATATCGGCCAAATACACTGCAGGGGCGTCTAGATTTTTACTGTGTCGATTTCCTTGAAAAAAACGATTTTTAACACATTCTTAATTTTTTTGGAAATAGCAGATATTGTTTAAAGTGAAGTCCTGATATTTGGCAAAGCAAATTTCTAAGTGAACATGTCTCTGCAGTGATTTTTCATGGTGTTAGACGTGCTTCTTAGCAAGTCTGCTTTGTGAGTCTGATTCCGGGCGTGTGTCTTTTTGTAAATTCGATTGGGCATCTGCTTATGGGCGCTGCTCAATAGTAAATCTCGTTGCGGGGTAAAAATAGACGGTCGCCCATAAAAATTGGGCGTTCACCCACGAATATGCGCCCACGCCCAATAGTAAATCAGGGCCTGAGTGTCTATTTGTGAGACAGAAGCTGTGTGCATTGAAGGGCTCAAAGTTGTGTGCGTTGAAGGGCTCAAAGTTGTGTGCATCAAAGGAGCTCAATGCTGTGTGCCAGGACTAACCAGAGGTCTGGGAGACCCATACCAGCAGAGGTACTGCTGACCAGCAGGGCTAATGAGGAGTAGCCAGGAGGCTTGGTAACTTTTCATTTGTCTTTACCATTGGGGAAGAACCCCTGTGTGGGAAAGCTTATTTTTGACTTTTGAGATTTTGTTTCTTGCCTTTTAATAAAAGTGGACTACCAAGCCTTGAAAAAACGTCTCTGACTAGTGTGGACTCACTTGGAAAGCATCTACCACTAGAGCTAATCATCCCCCATGTCACAATATTAATCCATTCATTCTTAGTTACTCGTATATATTCTTATCCTATTTTTATACCTCAAAATTATGCAGGTACTTTTATACATTTTAACTTAGAGTGCATAATTTTTATATGGCTCCATCAACACCTTAGGCGCTATTATCTTTCATTTCATCATAATCCAGCTCATTCTATTTTTTATCTTTTTATTCATATCAGTATTTGTAACACATGATGTATACAAGATTTCTTTGGTACTACAACATATAACAAAAGCTTGTACTCCTTTTAATGATTTTATTAGTGTTATTGAATTATTATATTTCTTAGTTGTCATATGAATTATGGAATTGAATTTTAGTTTAGTATACTACTGTGCAATATTTTAATGTCATTTCTAATTACCATTTGTAATTATGTTGCTTGGCATTTAATGAGATAGTTCCCCTTTTTTTTTTTTAAAGATATTTTTATTTGATTTTTACAGAATATACATAACACTGACAAGGTAGTGTGATATGGCATCAAAGTAACAGTACTGCATCCTCAACTTTAGCTCGCTGAATATTGCGAAGAGAGAAGAAAATCATAATGAGAATGGTGAAGGGATAGAACGAATGTAAAAGATGAATGAAAGAGCAGGACAGTATACTTGGGCTTAGATGGTTGTGATGTACAAAGGTGTCAGGTGTTAGTAATCCATATCAGATCAAATGATAAAGAGGGGTGGTGAGGAGAGAAGAAACAATCCTAGTTGTATCGACTGTGGTTAGGAAGGAGGAAATAGAGGGAGATAGATAGGGAGTAAAACAAAGCATAGAGATAGAATGAGAGTGTAAGGGGAGAGGATAACATGAAGATGTTATACTTGACGTGGTTCAGAAGCTGGTGAAAAATAATCAAAGTGCTGTGTAGGTTAGAATAGAGGAAAGTACTAGAAGTCGAAAATATTGTCTATGGACCTAATGGAGGTAAGGAGAGTTGGTCAATAGATAGAGTAAAGAGGTGACAGGACTAGGTATGAAGCTATCGGGGAATAGAGGTAAGTCATCGGGGGCGGGTTCCGCCTAGAGTAAAGTGGAATATAGGGCATGTCACACTCTAGTTGCCTGTTGTATGGCATTGTGATCTAGTGAGGACCTTATATATGTACGAACCTATAGTGGAAGGTGAATCATAGGGTCAAAATAAAGAGAAACAGAAGAAGGTGGAAGAAATGTACAGAAAAATAGAGAGAAAGCCAGTATGGTATAAGGAAGTTCACTCAGTGTCATAGCTATCAAATCCACGATTAAGCGTTCAATAGTCCCATTATCTCTTATACCCAGGACTCAAGGAAGACTATGGTGAACAACTCAAGATGTTGGAGTTTTGTAGAAAAAAGGACTGCTGTGATGTGGGCATGGATCCTATGATGTATGTTTTCCATTTGCGAAGATAAAGAGACTCCCTTGAAGATGTCGGAGAAATGAATAAATCGAGTCTGTCCAGATGTAAAAGAGTAGAGCTCTTTTCTGATGTCGGATAGAATCGGAGGGGAGTTGGAGATCCATTTACGGAGAATAGCTCGTCTCGCTATTAGCAGGCATGTGGACATCCAGGGTTTGTTATTCTTGAAAGTGGATGATTGGGAAGAGAAAAGACCAATAACTGGTTGATCCAGGTATCCAAAGAGAAGAGGTAGCGGGTGGATTGGAAGTTGAAACTATGTGATTCTTAATATGAAAGTGACCACTTGCTTCCAGAATGTGGAAATCATGGGACAGAGCCATAGTCTATGGTGTAGAGAAGGTTTTTGCTGATCACACAGAGGACAGATAGACTGAGCCAAACCGTTTCGTGAGTATTGACAGGGCATGCAGGCACGGTGCAGGAGTTTGAGTTGTTGTTCCCGCCAAAATTTGTTGTGGTTGAAAGCGCATGTGGAGTTGAAGCCTGATAGCAAGTGATCTGATGTAAAAGAGTTATTAAAATCTTTGACCCAAGATTTTGCAGCCGTGTATGACTCGAAGGGTTTGGCATATAGTAGGTTCAGGGGTCCACATATGGATGAAATTTTATAATTTCGAGAATTCGCCATTACATCCAGGAATGTTGTACAAAATCTATTAGATTTGATAGGTGCAATGGAGTTGACATAGTTCCTTACTTGGAGGATATAGAAGAAGTGATGAGCTGGTAGTTCATACATTTGTAGAATGTCGTTGAGAGGTTTTGGAGAACCCGTAGAGGTGTCATATAGGTGATGTATCAGGGTTAAATTTTTGTTTGACCAAATTTCGTAAGCATCATAGGATTGCGGAGGAGAGAAAGAGAGGGGTTATGCTGGATAGGGAGAAAGCGAGACAGCCAAGGTGAGACCCCCAGTTTACGCCTGACTTCCCTCCATGCAATAAGGGTGTCGCGGATGAGTGAGTTATGTTTTAAGTGTGGTGGAAGAGAGTTGACATTACTGTGTAATAGGGCTGTGGGATCGTAGGGATGAGCTATCACAGAATCAATATGGTAATCGGAGTAGTTGGAGGAGTGAGTGAGCCAGTCTAAACCAAGACGTACAGTTGTGACCAAAATTATTCAACCCCCACTGAAATTGAGTGTTTTGGCCAGTTTGACATTGCTTTTGATCATTCAGTCATCTTGCTTACATTTACATTAAAGAGGCACTTGTAGGTCAGACAAATATAACATAACAGTTATAATGAAATAACCACAAATGTCTTTTCTGTGCTCACAGCATTATCAGTTTTATTCAACCCCCAAGTGACATTCAATCTTAGTACTTAGTACAGCATCCTTTTACAGTTATAACAGCTTTTAAACGTGAAGCATAGCTTGACACAAGTGTCTTGCAGCGATCTACGGGTATCTTCGCCCATTCTTCATGGGCAAAGGCCTCCAGTTCAGTCACATTCTTAGGCTTGCGCACTGCAACTGCTTTCTTTAAGTCCCACCAGAGGTTCTCAATCGGATTTAAGTCTGGTGACTGCGATGGCCACTCCAAAATGTTCCAGCCTTTCCTCTGCAACCATGCTCTAGTGGACTTGGAGGTATGCTTGGGATCATTGTCCTGTTGAAAGGTCCAACGTCTCCCAAGCCTCAGGTGTGTGACGGACTGCATCACGTTTCCATCCAATATCTCCTGGTACTGAAGAGAATTCATGGTACCTTGCACACGCTGAAGCTTCCCTGTACCTGCAGAAGCAAAACAGCCCCAAAGCATGATTGACCCTCCACCATGCTTCACAGTAGGCAAGGTGTTCTTTTCATCATAGGCCTTGTTCTTCCTCCTCCAAACATAGCGTTGATCCATGGGCCCAAACAGTTCTAATTTTGTTTCATCAGTCCACAGAACACTATCCCACAACTTTTGTGGTTTGTCCACATGGCTTTTGGCATACTGCAGTCGACTCTTCTTATTCTTTGGAGACAGCAAGGGGGTACGCCTGGGAGTTCTGGCACGGAGGCCTTCATTACGCAGTGTGCGTCTTATTGTCTGGGCTGAAACTTCTGTACCCACATCTGACAAATCTTTTCTCAGTTCCTCAGCAGTCACACGGGGACTTCTCTCCACTCTACGCTTCAGGTAGCGCACAGCAGTCGAAGTCAGCATCTTCTTTCTGCCACGACCAGGTAGCGTTTCAACAGTGCCCTTTGCCTTGAATTTGCGAATGATGCTTCCTAAGGTGTCTCTTGGTATGTTTAACATCTTTGCAATCTTCTTATAGCCATTGCCCTTCCTGTGAAGAGAAATCACCTCTTCTCTTGTCTTCCTGGACCATTCTCTTGCCTTCACCATGTTTGTAACCACACCAGTAAATGTCTAGAAGGAGCTGAGTATCACAGTCATTTTAAAGCTGCCTAATTGGTGCTTATTATGCTTGATTGCTGCTCGGTGACATCCACAGGTGTTTTCAATACCTGATGGAAAGCACCTGTATGAACCTCTGTTCTTCAGAGTGGTAGTCTTTAAGGGGTTGAATAATTGTGGCAATGAAGAAACCACATAAGAACCATTTACTACTGTATTACATAAACAATTGATGTCATTTTAGTTGCATTTGGGTAGTTACAACGTCCTTGTAGGATTTGATTCTGAATACAATTCCAAATGTACACTATAGTCCCTAAACCCCTTTACAGCATTGGGGGTTGAATAATTTTGGTCACAACTGTAGGATGCATGAGAGATTGTAGACCCGTACATTTGGGAGGCCTGAGCCTCCTTCACTGCAGGGTAAAAATAATTTAGTAAGCGCTATACGGGGACGTTTGGCCTTCCATAAAAATTTTGAGAAAGCCCGATGTAATTTAGTTATGTCGCTGTGTTTGAGGAGGAGAGGAATGGTTTGTAGTGGATAGAGAAGTTTTGGGAAGCTCACCATCTTAAAGAGATGTGATCTGCCCAAAAGTGAGAGCGGTAGGTCCTTCCACATTTCCAGTTCCCCAGAAATCTTAGCAATCATTGGCGTATAATTTAGCGTGTATAGAGAGGAAGCTAATTTCCCTATTTTTTATGCCTAGATATGTGATATGTCTATGTGCAATTTTAAAAATTGAGTTTTGAGTCCAGAGCGGAGGGCGTGATTGGCATAGTGGAAGCACCTCACTTTTAGGAAAGTTTATTCGGAGTCCCGAACACAGTCGGAAGGAGGAGAAGACACGCTGTATGTATGTTAGGTCCAAGGATGGGTTTAGAGGTGAAGATTAAAATATCATCTGCGAATAAAGAAAGGTTCAGCTCCTGTTGGTTAATTGTGATACCATGAAGTTCAGATTGAAATAATAGGAAGCGCGCTAATGATTCCAGGGCCAGGTTGAAAAGTAGGGGGGATAAAGGACATCCCTGTCTAGTGCCCTTGTGCAACTGAATCGGGTTAGATGTGAGGCCAGCCGCTACCACCTGAGCTGTTGGGGATGAATACATTGCTTGGATCAGATGCATAATAGAACCCTCAAATCCAAACTTCTGTAATGTCAGGAAAAGCCATTAGAAATTTACATTGTCGAATGCCTTCTCAGCGTCCAATGAGACAATTGCTGTTTTCAGAGATGTATCACTAGAGGCTTGGTTCAGAACCGATAGCACTTTACGGATATTTGATGTTGCCGATCGACCCTGTATAAAACCCGCTTGTGAGGAATGTATGAGAGTGGGTAGTATAGTTGCAAGTCGTGAAGCAATAATTTTTGACAGGAGTTTTGCGTCTAGGTTCAGTAAAGAAATCGGCCGATATGATCCAGGGTCCGATGGATCTTTTGTCTTTTTTGGCAATCAGTTTTATGTGTGCTTGAGATCCGGAGGGTAGATAGCCCCCCCCCCCCCCTCCCTGGATTGATTGGAACACCGATTGCAAGGTAGGAGAAAAATTTTCCAGGCAGTGTTCAGTACCCGAAGCAAATTCTGATTATTTGCTAAATATGACGGGAAGCGCCATGTGGATGTATGGCATGGAGGTTGTAGTGTCTGGACTGATAGAGAGATCGGGGAATGATCAGAGATTGCTATGTCATGTATAGTAGATTCTGTAACGTTGTTTAATAAGACGGGATTGACAAAGAAATAGTCAATTCTGGACAAGGTATGATGAACAGGAGAAAAGAAGGTGAATTCTCTTCCCTCTGGATGACTCAGACACCATACGTCTGTGAGTTGTAGTGCCTCTGTAAAGTTTTTTATTAACATGTGTGTTGGGAGGGTGTTGGGGGGGGATAGGTGAATTGAGGTGGAAGATTTGAGCTCATCTTCCTGTGTATTCATACATAGATTAAAGTCACCTCCCAACTTGAGCAGGAGGTGTAAGAGGTTCGCTATTCTTGAGGATATGTCTGATATGTCTTGAAAGAAGGTCTTAGGTGAAGAGTTTGGGCATATATGTTGACCAACGCTAAGGAGGAGGATCCCAATTTGACATGTGCCGCCACATATCGTCCCTCATCATCCGCAGCTAGTGTTAGAATGTCTGGAGTAAGACGCTTATGTATAAGAATGATTACTCCCGCTTTACCTCTCTGCGAGGGAGATTCCAATACTTGACCCACCCATAGTTTTTTGAGACGTGAAAAGTCTGATTGTGTCAGATGTGTTTCTTGCAAAAATGCAATGTCCGTTTTCAATCGTTTAAGATGACGGAGAATGGCCATACGCTTGTGGGGGGATCTTAGGCCCTTAACGTTCCACGATATTATACGGGTCATGAAGGCTCGGGTATGTAAGTGTTCTGAGGTGAATTAAAAGCAATGCTACTTGGTGTCAACTCGCTTGGGTTATCGCTATATGTCCTAATCTCTCGTTGTGTTGTAGATGAAGGAGGCTCCAGAAGGTCCCCGGGTAAACAGAAAATAGAAATAAAGAAAAAAGGGGAGAAAAAAGAAGAGAGAGGATTGAAAGATACACCTCTCTTTATGACCCAACAGGGGTCCAGTAAAAATACAATATATACAATAAACTGCATAGGCATGAAGGACTTCACATTATTCCGCATGTTAGCTCCTATCCTCGCCCGCGTTACCGGAAGTGATAGGGTGTGCATTCTGCACCAAGAGGCTGCATTAACCAATACAATAATAATAATATTAGTGGCAAGTGAATATACCCGATGGTCGCCTAGACCATCTTTGAAGGAGGGGCAGCTCGTCCTGGCCTCAACCCCAGTATCGCAGGCAAGGAAATGCGCCAAGACGCAGCCGCAACAGTAACATGAAATGGCTAAAGGCAAACATGGCAACAAAGCCTAATTATTTCCTAGCTTAGCCTCAAATTAGGAGCAAAAGAGGGCTCAACGGAACATTAACCTGGGGGACAAATTGTCCGTGAGCAGGTACCTAGGTGAAGTGAGCATCAACTCTCAGGGTGGTCTTTGTTTTGCTGAGTTAAAATTGACCCATTGGCGTTTTGGCGGTTCCTTTCTTGGGCTACGCTGGTCTCTCGGGGTGGGATCTCGTGAACGCTGTGATAGTAGAGGGCCGGCGACATCCGATAGATTATTATGTTGAAGGAATAGAAGGGCTTCCTCTGGATGTGCAAATGATTTAGGCTCTCCTATAGGTGTGGTGAAGCGGAGTGTAGCAGGATACGCTAAGGTAAATTTGATCCCTTTTTGGAATAATATGCCGCAAATCTGTTGAAACGATTTTCTCTTACAAGATACATCTTGAGAATAGTCCGCAAATAGTAATAGCTTGTTACCGTCTAACTGTAGGGAGCGTGAGTTGCGAAAGGAATTGAGTATGGCTGACCGGTCAGCGTAATTGAGATATTTGACTATTGTCAATCGGGGTGTGTGTCTGTTGTTGGAGGGTGCGCACAAACGATGAGCCCGTTCAACCTGGCATGGAGTCGTGATACCTAAGGCTGCCGGTATGCGTTTAGAGCAGATATCAGACAATGAATCTGAATTATTCCTGCGAGAGCGGTTTTCTAGGTCATCTAGCTTGTCCATTATGGTTTGTTGCGCCCGCTTTGAATGTGTGGCCCCCGCCTGTATCGCTTGGACCTCATCCTCCAGATCAGAGATGCGTTGCTCCGCGTCAGTTATGCGTTTAACATTTTCTCCCAGGTCCCTTCTCAGTTGTTCTATGCCCTGCGTAACGGCCCTGTCTACTGACTCTGTGATGGTAGGTAGCAATAATGAGGCCACCGCCTGTGCAATTTTTTCATATTGCTCCATAGGACTACTGGTATCAGCCTGCCCTAGTGGAGAGGTGTGTAGCAATTGTGAGACCCCCCTACCTGCTCCTGGGTCTGCTGCAGGCTCAGTGTCCATGTTCGCCAGTCTGTCATCCCTGGTGCAGCTATTGCTTATGTTGCTGCTGCACTGATCGTGTGCGGCAGCCATCTTGGCTGCGAGAGGGGGAGAGATGTTCCCCAGGGACCGAGCCGCCGGATCAGGGCCGGGTGCCGCCGGCCGCAAATATCTATCCATCCAGGATCGGATGGGGGAGACTTAGGGGCACTCCCGTGCCTGTCAGGTAGGTCCCCCGGTGCAGGGGGAGGTATTTTTAAGCCGGCGTGTCCGGAGCCGCGGAATCTGTCCCCTAGCTCATGCGGCGCCGGAACCGGAAGCCCCTAGTTCCCCTTTAACAGCCACAGTCTCATTTAATTTTAACATAATATAAGCCAGCACCGATTCCCCTCTGTCAGCTTGACAAAGGAGTATGTCTGTGACAAGATCTTTAGTGCGTATGCTCAGAAAAACGTGTCGCAATTACAATGCCCGGTGACGTCATCAAGTCTTCAATGTCGCTCTTCACGTACACTCCAGCCCCCACCTCTGGGTCCCTTTCATCTTTCAGGCCAAGCCAGGAATGTCGACAGTGGGTCACAGGTTATGATAGGAGGCTGTGATAGGACTCTCACCATAGCGATCACCCCTCCTTGGACAGATTTTGATGTGCTATTTCCCACCTACTGTCTTGTAAGTTGCCTACATTTGTGTGCATTAAATTTAGTTTTAAAGTCTACACTTAGAGGCACCTTTCTCTTTTTTCTTCACATGCTTTCACCTGGAATCTGCTTCAATCTAGACAAGACAGCCACAAGTCAATGGACATTCCATCTGCTATATATAAGACTTTATTAGCAGCCATACTTACTACCCTGTGATATCACTGCTATTCTAGTGTCTGCTTCATAGTTAGTGTTTTTCATGCACTGTGTTTATATTATTTCAGCTGCCTTTATGATTACATCTGTTGCATGCGTTTTATCCGATATAGTGTTATCCAGCATGTATTTAGCATATTCAACTATCTAGTGTAAATTTTACAGACAAATGATTGTATTTGCGCCTCTTCCATTTTTTTCTTAATACTTCAGGGGTCCTCTGAGATCTCAAATGTTTTGCCAAGGGTTCCTCCAAGGTAAACATTTACCTGAATACTCCATCCTGTATCCCTTAACCACTTGCCCTCCAGAGGATTCACCCAACTTCCTGACCAGGCCATTTTTTGCAATACGGCACTGTGTTACCTTAACTGACAATTGCGTGGTCATGCAACACTGCATCCACCTGAATTTTATGTCCTTTTTGCACCCAAATGAAATTTATGTCCCTTTTTTTTTTTTCCCACAAATAAAGTTTTTTTTGGTGGTACTAGATCGCCTCTGCATTTTTTTATTTTTTGCGCTATAAACAAAAAATATATATATTTTTAACTTTTTGCTATAAAACATATCCAGTAAAAAATTTTAAAAATCAAATTTCGTCATAAATTTAGGCTAAAATGTATTCTGCTACATGTCTTTGCTAGAAAAAAAATATTCCAATACATGTAAATTAATTGGTTTGTGTAAAAGTTATAGCATATACAAATGGTGGTATACTGGATTTTTTTTTTTTTAATACTAGTAATGGCAGTGATCAGTGACTCATAGCGAGACTGTGGCAGGCATTCTGACACTGGGGGGAACTGACTGATTGCCACTGACATCCCAATGACACTAATACAGTGAACAGTGCTAATAAGCACTGACTGTACTAATGACACTCGGTAGAAAAGGGTTAACATCTGGGGCGATCTAATGGTAAATGTTTGTGTTTTACTAGGGAAACATGCTGCTTCTTATTGCTCTGCTATGCAGAGCAATACATAGCAGCATGTCGGTGCAGACAGGGGAGAGATCTGTTTTGTTTACACAGACATCTCCCCTGTCACTGTTCCTCGGCGATCGCCGGGTGACGGCGGGGAATCTCCGGCTGGGACCCGGTGATCGACAGCTGTAGCAGCCAATGTCGGCACAAGTAGGGCAACCCGCGCGTCCCCTACCCAAAGATGCAAAATCACACATATATATATACACATATACACACATATATTATATATATATATATAATATGTGTGTGTGTGTATATGTATATGTGTGTGTATGTATATGTGTGTGTGTGTATATATATATATATATATATATATATATATATATATATATATACACACACACACACACACACACATACATGATTTTGTGCAGTAGTTCTGCTGTAGGGCGACAGGCAACCGGTTAGCCCTTCCGCTGCCAGGCCCTGCACTCCACTTTTAAACTAAGGTGGCCAGACCATTTTTGCAATTTTTCGATAGAAAGTTGTAGGGGAAAAATAAAAAAAAACAGAGTTTGTAAAAGACCCCTTAAACCATATATTTTCTGAAAGCACATAAGAAGGTGCTACTGATTTTTAAGGCCCAGCAATATTTGCGCAAATGTTTATCAAAATTATATTTTCACTAAAAACACACTAAAATCATTAGCAGATACAAAAAAACAGCAAATTTTACAACATTCCTGTTAAATTCCTACTAAGTATGAAAGCTTAACCTGTATTTAGTCAAAAAGTAAATATTTATCAATTTTAAATTGCATTTTTGTAATGGCAAAAATCAAAACATACATAAAAAAAGTAAAATAACCAAATCTCTCTAACTATCTAGAGGTTTTTTGCTTGCAGCTTTCAGAGTTTATAAAACAGTTTATAAAAGACAACCTAAGCCATATATTTTCTGAAAGCACATAACTGATAGAATAAAAATAAGGTGCTAATGATTTTTAAGGCCTGTGATATTTGCACAAATGTTTATCAAAATTATATTTTTGCTACATATACACTAAAATCATTATTGGCAGATACAAAGCAAATTTTACAAAATGTCTGCAAAAGTTCTACTAAATATAAAAGTTTAACCTGTACTGAGTTAAGAAACAAAATATTTGTCCATTTTAAATTGCGACCTTTTGCAAAATGGTGAAAATCATACGCAAAAACATACGCAAAAATGTAAATACCAAATCTCTCTAAAAATCTGGAGGTTTTCATTTTTCACTTGCAGCTTTCAGAGTTTGTAAAAGACAGCCTAAACCATATATTTTTTAAAAACCCATAACTAGCAGAATAAAAATAAGGTGCTGATTTTAAAAGGCTCCATGATATTTGCGCAAATGTTTATCAAAACAATATTTTCGATATAAATACACTAAAATCATTACTAGCAGATACAAACAGCAGATTTTACAAAATTCCTGCTAAATTCCTACTAAAGCTTAATAATAATAATAATAATAATAATAATAATAAAAGCTTAACCTGTTTTGGAGTTAATAAATAACAAATTTGTCAATTTTTAAATTACATCTTTTTGCAAAATGGTGAAAATTGAACGTGTTTAAAAATTTCTTAATTTGGAGGTTTACATTTTTACTTACAGCTTTCAGAGTTTGTAAAAGACCCCCCAAACCATATATTTTCTGAAAGCACATGACCAGTAGAATAAAAAGAAGGTGCTACTGATTTTTTTTAGGCCTCACAATAGTTGCAAAAATGTTTATCAATTCGCTACTTTCACTAAAAAAACACAAAAATCCTTATTTGCACACAAAACCACAACATAACATACAAAATTCCTACTAGGCCACGTTCAATGGGGTGTACTAAAGCGTACGTCCTTGGAGGTCCGTATTTACTCACACAGGGATGCAAGATGTTCTGTGCATCCCTGTGCAGGCAGTCCTATGCACGTCCACTGGGATGCAGCAGCTGCAAGGACAGATCTGACATCCATTGATCCAAGGCCCCAAACGCAGACAGTGAGTTCAGGGACATACACCAGGATTGCCAACTGTCCATAAATTTTAACCATTTACAGCCTGACCATAAATGTCTGTTTACAGACGGTGGCTGTCTGCAAAAAAAGCTTGCAGCTGACACTTCGCATGCGAGCAGTTCTGAAGCTGGCCCAGGATCGAGCAAACTCGGCTGGACTCGGGCAGGGGGGACGGCCGAGCAGCCAGTGATGTAATTGGCACATTTTTTGAATCCGAGTCCACAACAGCAAGTCCAAGACTCAGAAAGACTGGATGGGGAGGCGGAATAGCCACCCGCCAGCGCCGGGATCTCAGCTGGGGACTGGGTCTGACAGTGGCAGTGCAAGACAGGAGGAATAGTAATTGCTTGCTACTGCACAAGAGAAGAAGAAGAAGAAGAGAGAAGGGACGACAGCTAGGCACAGGTTAGAGTTTAAATGCATAATGTCCACAGCCCCTAACCATTTTTATGTATCCTGTCTGCAGCCTTTAATCATCTCCTATACCATGTTTGCAGCCTCTAACCATCTCCTGTAGTAAGTCCGCAGCCTCAAACCATCTCCTGCATCATATAAACACTCTTCAGCCTCTAACCATCTCCTGTACCATGTCCACAGCATCTAACCATCTCTTGTATCATGTCCTCAATCTCTAACCATCTCCTGTATTTTATCAGCAGCCTCTAACCAGCTCCTGTACCATGTCCTCAGCCTCCCACCAGCTCCTGTACCATGTCCTCAACCTTTAACCAACTCCTGTACCATGTCCGCAGCCTATAACCAGCTCCTGTACCATGTCTGCAGTCTCTGACCATCTCTTGCATCATGTCCACAATCTATAACGATCTCTTCTATCAAGTTTACAATCTCTAACCATCTCTTGTATCATGTCCACAATCTCTAACTATCTCTTGTATCATGTCCACAATCTCTAACCATCTCTTGTATCATGTCCACAATCTCTAATCATGTCTTGTATCATATCCATAATCTCTAATCATCTTGTGTATAATGTCCACAATCTCTTATCTCTAGTATCATACCCACAATCTCTAATCATCTCTTGTATCAGGTCTGCAGTCTCTAACCATCTCTTGTATCAGGTCTGCAGTCTCTGACCATCTCTTGTATCAGGTCTGCAGTCTCTGACCATCTCTTGTATCAGGTATGCAGTCCTTTGAGGGGGAGCCTGGAAAGGAGTCAACAGCAGGGGTCACGGGAGTCAGACATGTGTGGCCTACGGAAAGGGAAATATGGGATGAAACCACAGCCATCAGACTGGAGCCCAGAGAGGCTGCCAGGCAAGTCTGGGGGGGGGGGGTCACTGATATAAAGGTTCCCCCTCATAACAGTAACCACCCCTTACTTGACTGTGTTCACTCTGGGGAAGATGATCTGTTGCAGCAGTTTTCACTGGAACAAGTGGTTCTGAAAATATTGGTTACAGTTATGGTCACTCCATGCCTAAATGGTTTTCTATGTATCTCTTGCAGTATTCACTGGAGCAGGTGGTTTTGAAAATATTGGTTACCGTTATGGCCACTCCAGGCTTATATGGTTTTCTATGTATCTCTTGCAGTAGTTTTCACTGGAGCAGGTGGTGAGGGGAAACCCTCACACAGGGACACCTGTTCGACTGCAAGCTTGTTTAACAAATTGTTATTTGAACAATGTATTAGCATTACTGTCTCTTTGGTAACTGCTATGTCAGTTTTTAATGTCTGTGTTCAAATTGGGTGAGATGCACCCTCTACTTGCCCTGTTTACCATCCCACCAAATCCAGAACAGAAATTGAGGGGACCCTTATTCTATTGATCCTTGTGGATACATAGGATTTTTCCTCAATTTCTGTGTTGGTGGCTAATTTTCTAAGGGACTGAAAATGAAAGGAAATTTCTCCAGCTGGACACAGGTGCCAAAATGGCTGGGTTATATTAACCTGTCCTTCATGGAAATGGATAAATATGATTTTTGACTTTTATTACAACCTAAATACACTGATAATAACATTAGCCATATGTTTATAGCTTAAACATTGATATCTGCAGTGAAAACGACCATTTTATGTGCTTTTTCAAAATGTCAATAAAAAAATGTGGTTGTCAGTAAATCTCTTGATTTTTGTCATTAAAAAATGGTGCTGTTTGTGAACTTTGGGCATCCTGTCAGTAAATTTCACTTTGAGGGGGTGGCAACACTGACATACAACCACATCTGATTTAGCCGCTGCACTGAAGTGACCATGAGCTTAGAGCAGAGGAGGAATGCGGGTCCATATGGCATTTGGTCCTGGCCAGCTAGAAGCAGTGCTATAGGGCCGTACAGACCTGGCAGCAAAATGGTTAATGGATGATTAAGAAATCAGTTTATGTAGGTTTGCATGTACGGCACATGGAAAGTAAAATAGAGGCAATGGGTTTCACTGGCTGCATTATCACTATTGTGTTCTGCAATGACGTAGTGTAGGGGCTGGCAAAGAAAAACATTGGGCACAATGGGGGATGCCAGCATCTAACAATCCCAAGAGCTGAACACAGAAGCAAGCTTCTCTTTGCTGAGGAGTTTGGCAGCATGGGCAGTGGAACAGGTAAGTATATGAACTGTATTGCTTTGTCGGGAACATTTTATTGCATCTTCCCAAAATAGCAAAGATTGCATAAAACTGAAGAGAAAAAAAAACACTGTAAGAAAAAGCTTCTGTTGTAGCCAATTATGAAGAGGCACCACCCTGAATGCAATCAGGGTTATTTACTAAAGCTGGATAGTGCAAAATCTGCTACAACTCTGCAAAGAAACCAATCAGCTTCCAGGTTTTATTGCCAATGCTTAATTGAACAAGCTGAAGTTAGAAGCTGATTGGCTACCATCCACAACTGCACCAGATTCTGAGCGCAACAGTTTTAGGAAATCTTCCTGACAGTTTCCCTTCAAATTAGACTCCTCTTCTTCTATGTCCGAAAACTTATTGCTAGAAGATGGATTTATGAGGAAACTCTTATTCTGGTTATGAGGTAGAGACTGGGAAATGTTGCTCTACCACCTTACAGAATGACGTATGAGGAACGTGGAAGTCCCAAAAAATTTACGAAGGCAAGGTTCCGCCAGGTGGATTCTCCAGCAACTATGGAGGAGGTTTCGAATGAGTAAATAACTCTGGCTATTGTTTTATGAGGGGGTTGCAGAGAGAGTGTTGGATTCTTTATTAGCTACCTGTATAGCATTATTGTGCACTTTATTTTCCTTTGATTTCCTTTCTTCTGCGTTTCTTTTTCTTTTCTTTTTAAAAATTTCAGTTTCTTTGTTAGACTCAGGTTAAAGGATAAGTTCCCCTTTTAGACAAAAATAATAAATGCACTTTTTTTTAAAGGAAAAACATTTGCATTTATTATTTTTGTCTACAGGAGCCTGGAAAGCATTGCACCAGCGATCAGTAGATCGCTGATGCCATGCAGGTCTCCTACAGACCTGTCAGTATATCTGCTTGCCGTACAGGATGTACAGTCAAGCAGATATTCTGACAGGAAGATTCAATTAACTGGTTAGACTGGTAGTTCATTGAAAACTACAAGGCGAAAGCCACTAAATCTGTCAGGACCTGCAGTTCATCCATTCACAGAAGTCCCTGAATGAATGATGCGGTTGTGTGGGTGGAGCCTGCACGGCCGAGCTGGTTTCAAATTTGACAAATAGTAAGGGGAGGCTTCTCCCTGTACTATCTGTCAAAGGGAGAGGGGGTGGCAGGTGGCAGCTGTGGGAACATGTTACATGTTCCACCCTATAAACATGTTCCCAAAGGTGAACTTATCCTGTAAATACTGATACATGGCTTAGCTCCACACACCATTATGTGGATCTTTACAATGGTTGTTGCTGAGATTGTATGTTTAACTATGGATCCTTGTTATATGCCATGTACAGCTCTGATATCAGCCATATATGTAATCTGATACTTTGTTGTCTAGCAATAAAAGTTGAAAAAAAAAATTTCCTTTTGAATATTTTTACAGATTTTCTCTCAAACGAACACATTATAAAATTCAATGGTGCTTTAGCAAATACAAATCAATATATATGTTTTTAAATATATTGTATTCTGTTTCCACATATACAGCGGGTATAGAAAAAAATCCCACCTCTTTAAAATAATTACATTTTGTTGCTTCTCAGCCTGAAATGAAGACACACATTTGTTTTATCCAGCCATATTTACTCAGTGCAACTTATAACATCCAAGTGAAAGATATAACACAAACATGTCACAAAAAATAAAAAACATTTCAAAAACAGAATCACTGAGATGGAAAAAGGATCACCCCTTTTGTCAGTATGTTGTTGAACCACCGTTTGATTTAATTACAGCTTTTAATCTGTTGTGATATGTCTCTACTAACTTTGCACATGTAGACTTTGCAATATTTGCCCACTCTTCTTTGCAGAACTGCTCAAGATCAGTTAAATTTCGTGGTGACTGTTTTTGGACTGCAATCTAAGTCATTCCACAGATTTTCAATAGGTTTTAAGTCTGGGCTCTGACATTCACTTTTTTCTCCTTCAACCACTGTGTGGTTATTTTTGCTGTGTGCTTTGGGTCACTGTCACGTTGCAAGGTAAACCTTTTTCCCATTGACAACTTTCTGGCAGACGGCAAAAATTTTCCTCAAGAATTTGACGTTATTTTGCCCCATCCATTTGTTCTTCTATCCTGAGAAGAGCTCAAGTCTCTGCTGCAGAGAAGCTCCCCCTTAAAAGACATTACCACCTCCATGCTTACTGTAGGAATGGTGTTATTTGGATGGTGAGCTGTATTGGATTTCCGTCAGACATATTTAGTGTTGAGGCCAAATCTTAAATTGTGGTCTCATCTGACCTCAAAATCTTCAAAATGCGTTTTGGCAAAGCTCAGTCATAACTGCATGTGGCCCTTCTTAAGGAGTGGCTTTTTTATTGGAGCATTCCCATACAAGCCACATTTGTGGTGAATTTGTGATATTGTCACATGCACACAATGACCACTCTTTTCATAAATTCCTGCAATTGCTTCAGAGTTGCTGTAGGCCTCTCTATAGCCTCTCTGACCAGTTTCCTCCTAGCTCTTTCATCCAGTTTGAAGTGACATCCTGATCCAGGGACGGTCTGTGTTGTACCAAATACCTTCCACTTCTTAATGATAGACTTCATTGTGCTTCTATGCATTGATAAAGCCTTTGAAATTGATCACAGTTGAAAGTCAAATGACTTTGGGTGCCATTAAGAAGGGGATTAGCTACACCTTGAGTTTGTCATGTCATTTTTAGGAGGGGGCTGATTATCTTTTCAATTCAGTTATTCTGTTTTTTAATTATTTACAGTTTTTTTCTGACATGTTGGTGTTCTCTTTCATTTGGATGTAATAGGTTGCATTGAGTAAATACAGCTGGATAAAACAAAAACTGTGCCTGTCTTCATTTCAGACTGCAAAACAACAAAATGTAATTATTTTAAAAGGGGCGATTCTTTTCTATACCCACTGTAGCTTAGTAGATGTCAGATGTTGCTTAACATATTTTGGGGTACATTGGAAAATAATGTCAAGTGCTTGCAACAATAACAAAAAAAAAAAGAAAAGTCTAAAATATATAAATTTACTCACACAATAGCACTCACTCCCCGGCAATATCTTTCCCACATACTTCGAAAGCGTGGTTGTCCCCCAATGTCCCAAAGCTAAAAATAAAATAAACAGAACCATTGTGAAATTAAGGTTCTTTGCTTACAAAGATAATACATTACAAATACTTTAGCTGAAACATAAGGCCTTACTCCTAACAGTTTCAATTTGCCAATATTAAATTAATATTCTGAAAAAATGGTAAGAAAAACTTTATATAATTTTACAAGTTACTGGAATCTCATTTTTTTGTGATGTCCCTTTTTTTTTCTCTATTACATAGTTACATAGTTGGAAAGGTTGAATAAAGATACCAGTCCATCCAATTCAACCTGTGTTAGTGTGTGTTCATGTAAAAAATTATTGTCCATATCCCTGTATACTGTGTTCATTCAGATACCCGCTCAAGAGTTTTTTTTTTTTTTAAATAATCAATACTTCCCGCTGGCACCACCAATTGTGGAAGTGAGTTCCACATCCTTATCACCCTAACAGTGGAAACCCTCATACGCAGTTTAAGGGTAAACCCCTTCTCCAATTTAATTGAGCAGCCACATGTCTTCTTACACTTCCTGAGACTGAATAGTTTATTCCCTATGCTAGAATCTCCATTGAGGTATTTGTATATCGCTATCATATCACCTCTCCAGCGTCTCTTCTCCAAGAAGAATAAGTTTAATGTTTATAGCTGTTTCGCATAACTGAGGTCCTCCAGTCCCCTTATTAACTTTGTTACCCTTCTCTGGGCTCTTTCAAGTTCCCTCCTGAGGATTGGTGACCAGAAGTGCATGGTATACTTCAGATGTGGCCGTACCAGAGTTTTATAAAGTGGCAGGATTATAGTTTTATCCCTGTAGTAAATTCCCTTTTTAATGCATGTCACTGCTGAGCCTGTCATCTACTAAGTCCCCCAGATCTTTTTCCATTCTGGATTCCCCCACAAGTTCTCCCCCTAGCGAGTAATTTGCATTCATATTTTTAGCCCCCAAGTGCATTACTTTACATTTTTCAACATTAAATCTCATTTGACATGTATTTGTCCACTCCATTATTTTATTGAGGTTTTTTTGTAAGATTTCTATATCTTGCTGTGAAATTATTTCCCTAATTAGCTTTCAGCAAACACGGAGATTGAGCCATTTATTATTTTTATTATTATTATTATTATACAGGATATATATTGTATAGCTCCAACAGTTTGCTCAGCGCTTTACAATATAAAGGGAGACAATACAGAAACAATACAGTTCAATACAAGAGGGTAAGGAGGGCCCTGCTCCTTGGAGCTTACAATATAAGAGATTTATACCAACTTCTATATCATTTATGAAAAAATTAAACAGAATTGGTACCAGAACAGAGCCCTGGCGTACCCCCTCCTTACCACCTCAGACTATTGCTATTTATCACCACCTGTTGGATGCGCCCCTGTAACCAGTTTTCTATCCATGAACAAACCCTATGGTACATGCCTACAAACCTCAGTTTGTAGATTAAGCATTTCTGGGGGACTGTATCAACTGCTTTTGCAAAATCCAGATACACCACATCCAACGCCCTTCCTTTATCGAGATGGCAGCTCACTTCCTCACAGAATGTTAACAGATTGGTTTGGCAAGAACAATCTTTCATAAACCTGTGCTGACTAATGCTAATTATACTGTTTTCTTCTGCAAACTCTTGGATATAGTCCCTTATTATCCCCTCCAATAGTTTACACACTATTGATGTTAGACTGACTGGTCTGTAGTTCCCAAGTATACGTCTCTGCCCTTTTTTGGAAAAATGGTACCACGTTGGCCTTTCGCCAATCCACTAGTAACGTTCCTGTCAGTATGCTGTCCATAAAATTAGGAATAGCGGTCTGGCTATAACCTGAGTTCTTTGAGGACTCTCGGGTGTAATCCATCCGGTCCTGGTGATTTACTTGTGTTAAGATTTTCTAGTCTTTCTTGGACACTGGCTTCTGTTAGACACAAGGGTACATTCTGTGATGCATTACTAATGATACAGTCTTGATTACTATATCCCTCATTTTCCTTTGTAAAAACTCAGGAGAAGAATGCATTTAATACAGTTGCCTTCTCCTTGTCATTTGTAACCAACTTACCTGCATCGTCCTTTAAGGGGCAAGAAGAAAAAAAAAAAAAAAAAAAACCATTGCTTGGGTTTTCTCTCCTCTGCTATGTATCTCTCAGTCTATTTTAGCCTCATTTATTGCGTTCTTACACTTTTTATTGCATTCCTTGTAGTGTGGAAATGCTGACAATGACCCCTTAGCCTTACATTCCTTGAAGACTATCTTTTTCTCTTACTGTGTCCCTTTAAGTTAAAGTTTAGCCACCCAGGTTTAACCTTTTATATTTATTGCCTATTGGAATACACTGGATAATACCTTTATTTAATATGTTCCTAAAGTATTCCCATTTTCCCTCAGTGTTCAATGTTTTAAGGATATGGTCCCATTTAAAGTGTTACTAAACCCATGACCCAGCATTCACTATATCTGATCTCCCACAGTACACAGAACATGGAAATGCAATTATTTTAGTAAATATAAACTGCGAAATACCATTTCTCATCAGCAGCATATAGCAGTCTTGTGACTTCTATCAGTGTCCAGCTGAGCAATGTTTAAAGCTTGTAGGATGAGTTTTCATTCTTCTCTGTCCTATGAAGCTGCATAGCGCCTGGCCCTTTGTCTGGACAGTGCTAATTGCCCTGTGCTGATTACATGCACCCTCCTAAAGAAAAACTTCCTAGCAATACACACCAAATGAAGCCTGTGCAGAGTGACTCCTTAAGCTCTTTACTATCAGCAGATAGATTGGGGACAGTAGAAGGAAGAGAAGAACAATGTGGAGGATAACCCTTTAGGTTCAAGAATATTTTGCTGCATATACAGACTGATTTTACTGTTGTGGGAATAACAACACTTTAATAACTTGTAGTACCGAGCGCAGTTTAGAAAAGTTGGCTATTTGAAGCTTAGTGTTTTTGTACTACCCATGTGTCTCCTCTTTCTAGTCTGGAAATCTACCAGCTGGCACATGAAGTTGTCCCAGAAGACATGTAAGAAATGACAAGCCTTAAATGAATTAGCTGTTCCTTCTGCCCTGTCAATATCTGGATAGTTGAAGTCCCCCCCTCATGTCCACTAGCAAATCATTTTTGATACACAAGCAAACCCCACCTCCTCTTCTACCCTCCCTGTCCCTCTGATACAAGGAATACCCCTGGATAGATGTTGACCAATCGTGAGCTATCAAACAAAATTTTTGATAGTCCCACAAAGTCAAAATCCTCCTTGTGTATCAGCAGCTCCAGTTCTTCCATTTTGTTAGCTAGGCTCCTGGCATTTGTGTACATGCCTCTTAGTTTTTTACCGATGCATGTTATTTCCTAGCTTTCTGTTGCTGTGATGTTTTGCCAACCTACTCACCCAGGGTTTCGGTATTATGGCTATAGCACCCTCTGACCTTCACTCGCTGATGGCTGTCTCCTCCTCTGATCCCTTTCCCCCACCATCTAGTTTAAACGCCCCTCCAGCTTTTTGGCCATTCTTTCCACCAACAGAGCTGCACCCTCCCCATTAAGGTGCAGTCTGTCTCTACTAGAGAGCTGAAAACCGACAAAGTCAGCCAGTTCTCCAAAAACTCAAAACCCTCTTTCCTGCACCAATTTCTCAGCCACTTGTTAAGTTTTCTTGGCTCCTGCTGCCTCTCTAGTGTGGAGGAAATACCACCTTGGAAGTCCTCTTCTTCAAAATAGCCCCTAAGTCCCTGAAATTATTTTTTTTAGGAAGCTCCACCTTCCTCTGTCATTGGTACCAACATGTACCATGACAGCTGGGTCCTCTCCAGCTCCACCCAACAATTTGTCCATCCAATCCACGATATGCTGAACCCGAGCGCCCAATAAACAACATACCGTTTGCCAATCACAGTCTTTGTGACAGATTGCCTATTTGTCCTTCTAATAATTGAGTCCCCCATCACCAGTACCTGCCTAACCTTACCAGTATCCTTGCCCCCCTCCTTACTGGAGCAGCCATTCTCCTGGCAGCTAGGAGGGGGAGACCACTTCAGTAATGCCACCCCTGAACTGATATCCCCAACATTATGCAACTTGGCATATTTGTTGTGATGTACCAACGCAGGACAAGCCTCTCTAAGGCTCTTCCCTCTACCCCTCCTAACTGTCATCCAGCTACCTACCTCTGGCTCCTATACCTTCATATCCCCACTACCCTCTATACTGGCCCCAGCCAGCATCTGCTGGATAATGTCCAAGCTCCTTTCCAGGTTGTTGATACTTTGCAGAGTTGCCACCTGATTCTCTAGATCCAAGATCTGGGCTTTCAGAGAAACAACTACAGTCATAGCTAAAGATATTGGCACCCCTGCATTTCTGTCAGATAATCCACCAGTTCACCCAAAATTTGTTGCAATTACAAATGTTTAGGCATTTTCATGTTTATTTCTTTGATTTGTATTGGTATGACATAACAAAATGGAAAAACAAAAAGCCAAATCTGACATTCCACGCAAACCCTAAAAATGGATTGGACAGAAGTATTGGCACCGTCTCAAATTGTAAGAATGATTGCATTCCAAGTTTGTGATGGTCCTGTAATTTGTAGTCAAACTCACCTGTACCAATTAACAGGTGCTGACAATAAAGAAATCACACCAGCAACCAGTTAAAATGGTGAAAAATGTATGCAACCTTTCTGTTGTTTGTCTGTGTGCCACATGGAGGATGGAGAAGAGAAAGAGCAGCCAAGAATTGTCTGAGGATTGGAGAACAAAAATTGTGGAAAAGCATTGACAATCTCAGGGTTACAAGTCCATTTCCAGAGATCTTAACATCCCTGTGTCGACTATGCGGAACATTGCCAAGAAGTTTACAGCCCATGGCACAGTAGCTAATCTCCCTAGACGTGGATGAAAGAAAAAAATTGATCACAAATTGCAATGAAGGATTGGTCGAATGGTGGATAAAGAACCTCAATCAACTGCCAGACAAATTCAAGCTGACCTTCAGGCACAGGGTACAACTGTGTCAGCTCGCACTATATGTTGCCGTCTGAATGAGAAGAGACGCTATGGTAGGAGACCCAGGAGGACCCCATTGGTGACACAGAAACATAAAAAAGCCAAATTGGAGTTTGCCAAAAAACTTACCTGAGGAAGCCAAAATCCTTTTGGGAGAATGTGCTGTGGACAGACAAAACAAAATTACATCTTTTTGGTAAAGCCCATCATTCTACTGTTTTCAGAAAAAGAAATGAGGCCTTTAAAGAAAAAGATGCAGTCCATACAGCCAAATATGGTGGAGATTCACTGATGTTTTGGGATTCCTTTGCCGCTTCAGGCACTGGATGTCTTGACCGTGTGCATGGCATTATGAAATCTGAAGATTATCAAAGAATTCTGGGGTGCAAAGTAGGGCCCGGTGTCAGAAAGTTGGGTCTCTGTCAAAGGTCATGGGTCTTACAGCAGGACAATGACCCAAAGCACACATCAAAAAGCACACAGAAATGGTTTAAGACAAAGCGCTGGAGAGTACCTGAAGGAGTCCAGATCTCAATCCCATAGAGCACTTGGGAAGACATCTCAAAACAGCAGTTGGGAAAAGAAACCCTTCCAATCAGAGACCTGGAGCAGTTGGCAAAAGAAGAGTGGTCCAAAATTCAAGTAGAGAGGTGTAAGAAACTCATTGATGTTTACAAGAAGTGATTGATTTCAGTTATATTTTCCAGGGGGTGTGCTACCAAATATTAAATGGAGGGTGCAAATTATTTTGTCCAGTCCATTCTTGGGGTTTTGCGTGGAATGTGTCAGATTTTACTTTTTGTTTCTCCACTTTTTTGTTGCATACCAATACAAACAAATGAAATAAACATAAGAAATAAACATGGGAATGCCTAAACATTTGTATTTTCAACAATTTGTGGGGCAAAGTGGTGTATTATCTGGCAGAAAGACAGAGGGTGCCAATATTTTTGGCCATAACTGTACGTAAGGGTGTACAACCACTTTAATATTTGTATATTTTTTCTCTTGCTTTGTTCCTGTGTTCTAGAAAAAGTAAAAAACCTACTGTTCGTTCCTTAAACAAACAATGAAGTACCTCTGCACTATGCGTACTGTAACTACATTACTTATAACTGTTTTGTTGTATTTTGGTGCTACGTGTGTATCTTGAGATGAATAAATATATTCAAAGAAGATTGATTAAATTTAAAGTCTAAAGTTACGCATCTATGGTACAATTTCTCCCCCCTCCAAACATGTACTAGCAAGTAGTCTTCACAGGCCTCCTGGAAGGTCACAAGTTTAGCTATGAAGCCACCTACAGTAAGTGTACATGTTGAATATTTTGTTTAACCACTTGCCTACCCCCTTCCTGCCCAGGCCAATTTTCAGCTTTCAGTGCTGTTGTACTTGGAATAACAATTGCGCAGTTATGCAACACTGTACCCATATGAAATAGGTTTTTTTTTTCACACAAACAGAGCTTTCTTTTGGTAGTATGTAATCGCCACTGGGTTTTTTATTTTTTGCACTATAAATGAAAAGAAAAGTAAAATATTTGAAAGAAAAAAAAAGTTTCTTTGTTTCGATTATAAAATTTAGCAAACAAGTAAATTCTCTTCTTCACTGATGTGTGTTGATGAGGCTGCACTGATAGGCAGCACTGATGGACACTGATGAGGCAGCACTGTTAGGCTGTGCTGATGAGTCGGCACTGGTGGGAACTGATGAGGCACTGATGATGCTGCACTGATATGTAGCACTGATAGGAGGCAATGATGGGCACTGACTGACAGCACCGACAAGCACTTTTAGGGCTGCACTGATAATCAGGGCATCGATTATCAGTGCAGATGTCCTCTGACACTTGTTGGTTATCTGCACTACTTTCCTCACGCTGTGACAGCTGGCAACTGTATTTATTTGTGAGCAGCTGTGTCATTGGACATGTTGGACAGCTGATCATGTGGTAAAAGGCCGCTGGGATTGGTCTTTTACCTTGTCATGTGATCAGCTATGTCTGTAGGAGAGCTGGGGAGCGCGTTCTGGGAGGACCTCATATCACACCATCCCAGAACTGGACAACCGCGCTGTAGCTGTCATTCAGCTATAGCGCGGTTGTGAAGTGGTTAATAAAAAAATAATTTTGACAGGGCATCACATTGGTGTATGGATGTTGGCTTAAAGATACAGTATGGAAGGATGTGAGCATAATTCTTTCTTCAACAAACTGAGACTGCTAAGATGGACATCTGCCTACATTTTCTTAGACAATTAGCGTGCATGTGACCCTGCTGTTCACATTCCTATAATTGTGGCTGTTGATCCCTTCCTATATGTCTCCAGTTCAAGAACTCATGTTGAAGAACATGCTAGGGATTTTGCAAGAGCAACATGAGCTTTTACATAGCTAACAGGGTTAATCTTTGCTAAAAAATATACATGTGTGACGGAACGTAGGCAGGACAGAACACACAGAGTAGATGGCAAACGCATAAAGCTTTATTGATGCAAACAGATGACAGTCACCGAATAGAGGAGTTCGCAGGGAGGGTGAATACGCCAGTCCAGGGCGACACGGAAGGACCAACACACTTAAAGTCCAACACCGAGAGCCAAGGGAGAGTCTCTGCAGCAAGTAATACAACAGGGAATTTGGTGTGAGTCTGGATCTCTGGAGTCTAGCAATCAGTCTTCCCCAGCTCTGGGAGAAGGGGGGTCCTAGGCAGACTTGGGTCTCTGCTTCGCCTGGCCACGAAGGTCCCGGCTGCAGCTCTCGGGCTCCTTCCATCAGCTACCCAGCGGTGAATACCTCGGGAGCTCTGCATCATCTTCTTAAAACTAGTCAGACCCCCCTAGTCACCTAGGCAACCGGGGGGAGGGGGGGAAGGTAGCGTGGCTCAAGCTGGCCTTAGGAATGCCTTTCATCTTTGCAGGAGGGGGGAGGGGAACGGATGAGAGACTGCAGAGATAGAGCAGGGACAGAGCAAGGGCGGGGGGGGGCACTGTGACACTCCTCCCCCTTCCATTTCACAAGTGCCGGCAAGGGGGACCCAACCGGGTTCCCTTGAAGGCACTTGTGGGCCCTGACTTAGCTATTGTGGATCTTGTTGGCGAGAAAGGCCGTCTGCATTTTGGTGTTGGCTTCACCGTCTATATCGAATGATGAAATTATAAGGCTGGAGGGCGAGGCCCCACCTAAGGAGGCGCCCGTTGTCCCCGGACACCCGGTTCAGCCATATGAGGGGGTTGTGATCGGTGATGATGGTGAACTCCCGGCCGTACAGGTAGGGCCGTAGTTTCTTTAGGGCCCAGACTATGTCCAGACATTCCTTCTCCACCGTAGCATAGGCAACTTCCCAGTCCAGTAGTTTGCGGCTAAGGAAAGCGACGGGATGTTCCCCAGCTTCGTTGAATTGGCTGAGGAAAGCCTCTAGGCCATAGGTGGAGGCGTCTGTCTGCACAAGGAAGCGTCTGTTGTGGTCAGGGGCGGCCAGGACGGGGTTGCTCACCAGCGCAGCTTGAGGTCACGGAAGGCAGATTCACAACCCGAGATCCAAGTCACCATCCGGGGACTATTCTTTCGGGTCAGGTCGGACAGGGGCTGGGCCGTGGAGCTGAAATTAGGCACAAATTTACGGTAATAGCCGGCAGTGCCGAGGAAGGCCATCACTTGCTTCTTGGTCTGGGGGGTGGGCCAGTCATAAATGGCCTGAACCTTGGCTGGTTCAGGTCTAAGTGTCCCCCCACCTACTCTGTGCCCGTGGTACTGTACCTCTTGTACTTGTCTGGTCTCACTGTCAGCCCAACCCTGCAGATGTGGTCTAGGATGGCCCCCACGTGAGCCAGGTGCTCCTCCCACGTGTTGCTAAAGATGGCTATGTCATCTAGGTAGGCGCACGTGAACTCTTGACATCCCTCTAGTAGCTGGTCCACAACCCATTGAAAGGTTGCGGGGGCGTTTTTCATGCCGAAGGGCATGACAAGGAGTTTGTACAGGCCGAACGGGGTAATAAAGGTGGAACACTCAACGCCCTCTTTTGTGAGGGCGATTTGCTAGTAACCCTTGCTGAGGTCTAAGGTGCTAACGTAGCGGGCCCCAGCTAGACGATCCAGCAGGTAGTCTATACAGAGCATGGGGTAGGCGTCATTGACAGTGTTGTCATTCAACCTCTGGTAGTCCACGCAAAAGCGGGTGGTCCCTTGCTTCTTTGGAACCAGCTCCATCGGGGAGGCCCAAGGACTGCGGGAGGGTCGGATGATACTCAGCTGGAGCATCTCGAAGAGTTCAGCCCGGATGGCCGACTTCACGGATTCGGGGACCCGGTATGGGGCCTGCTGGATGGGTTTCTGACTGTGGGTCTCCACGTGGTGTAGGGCTAACCCGGTGCGGCCCAGGGTGGCCGAGAAGGTGACGGCCCAGTCCACTAGCACGGTCCGCATCTGGCGGGGTTCAGCTGTGCCCCCGTGGGAATCTGATCTAGGGGAGTGGTGACCTTGGTGGCTTGCAGGAGTTCGGGCAGGGCTCCCTCATCTTCTCCGCCTGTGGAGGCGGGGCAGACGGCTAGCACGGGTAGAGTCCGGTCGTGGTACTCTTTCAACATGTTGATGTGGACCGTGCACTGCTTGCAGTCACGGACTTCGAGGCTAATGACGTAGCTAGTCTCGTCTAACTTGCAAAGGACTTTGTAGGGTCCTTCCCAGGTGTGCTGGAGCTTGTTCTGGTGGTTGGGGACGATCTTGAGCACCTGCTGCCCTTCAGTGAACTCCCAACCGCGTGCCTTGCGGTCGTACCATACCTTCTGGCATGTCTGGGCTGCCCGGAGGTGGTCGTGGGCCATGGTGGCCAGGCGGGTCAGCCTCTCCCGCAGCTCCAGAACGTAGGGAACGACGGGGGTACCCGTGTCCTCTATCTGCCCTTCCCAATGCTCCCGAAGCAGGGATAGGGGACCGCAGACCTTCCGCCCGTACAGGAGTTCGAAGGGGGAGAACCCCGTTGACTCTTGCGGTACCTCCCGATATGCAAACAGCAGGTGTGGAAGGACTTTCTCCCAGTCCGCCTCCCCGTCAACAAAGGACCTCAGCATGCTCTTCAGTGTGCCATTGAAGCGCTCGCAGAGGCCATTGGTTTGGGGGTGATAGGGCGTGGTCCGGATCGCCCGTACCCCACATGTGCGCCAGAGGGATTGGACCACCTCGGACATGAACTGGGTACCCTGGTCAGTCAAGATCTCGCTGGGGAAACCCACCCAGGAGAAAACAGTGACTAGGGCCTCAGCTACTTTAGGGGCGGAGATGCTGGACAGGGGAACAGCCTCGGGGTAGCGGGTAGCGTAATCCACCACCATGAGAATGTACCGCTTTCCAGACCTACTGGGTCGGGCCAGGGGTCCCAGGATACCTATAGCTATCCGCTGAAAGGGCTCGTCAATGATGGGTAAGGGGCGGAGCGGGGCCTTGGGATGATCCCCTGGGCGTCCCTTCCTCTGACATATGTCACAGGTCTGACAGAAGTGGGCTACGTCCTGGGTGATACCCGGCCAGTAGAAGGCTTGGGTCAGCCGGAGCACCGTTCTCCTCTTACCCAGGTGGCCGGCTAATGGAATGTCGTGGGATATCTGGAGTAGCGGGAACCGGAACCGTCTAGGCACTATCAGTTGTTTGGAGCTAGCAGAGGGTTGACCCGGGCGGCTTGGGCCTGCCTCACGGTACAACAGCCCCTGCTCCCACCAAAGCTGGTCTCCACCCCCCTCCTGCCGCCCTGGGTCCTAAACTTAGCCAAGGTGGGGTCTGTGGCTACCTCCCTCTTGAAGGTCTCCCGGTCCCAGGTCAGGGGAAGGTAGGGGTCAAGTGGGGGTTCACTCACCGAGTCCCGTGGTGGCTTCGTCTGTAGGAGGACCTCGGCCTGCTTGGCTCCGGGTCACCACCCCGACGTACTGGCATCGTAGCTCCCCTAGGTCGTTGCCAAGCAGAACATCAGCTGGGAGGCCGCCCATGACGCCGATCTGGCACTGTTGCTCCCCGAACCCATATTCAAGGTGTACGGATGCTCTGGGGATATTATGTCTGGCTCCTCCCACCAGCTCGATGGCGAATCTAGGGCCTGGTTGGATGGCTTCTTGCCGGATCACTCGGGGGTCGGCGATTGTCAAGAAGGCCCCCATATCCCGGAAAACGGTGGCGGGTTGCCCATCCACCTGCACGACCTGCAGGTGGCGCTGTTTCTGGGTGGGGTACTATAAACCCCCCGGGAGTGGTTGTCTTCTGGGAAGCCCATCTATTCGCTGGGAGGCGGGGGCAGTGATTCTTCTGCGGGATGGAGCTCCAGGTAGTGGACCGGGCGGGGGAAGCAGCGGCTTCAGTAGGTGGGGCAGTTGGCTTGGAGGTGCCCCGGCTGGTTGCACCTGTAGCAGTGGCGCTCCATGGGGGGCCCCGTGAACCGGGCTCCAGGTGGTGGTCCTGCGGAGTTGGCAGTAGTAGGTGGGGGGCCTGTTTTGGCAGAGGTGGTGGGGGGCGGGGCCCTTGGCAGCTCAGGGGCCCGCCGTTTCCAATGTGGTTTGATGGCCAGGATCTCATCGGCCAGGGCAGCGGCCTTTGCAAGGGTGGTAGGGGGCTCTCTCTCTTACCCATCCACGCACCTCCGCCGGGCATTGGTTGTAGAATTGCTCCTTCAGAAATGCTTGGATGATTTCTTCTGCGGTGCGGGCCTGTTCCCCCTCTAGCCACCTCCGACAGGACTGCGACATCTTGTGCGCATACATCCGATAGGACGGCTCCGTATGGGCAGGTCACGGAAGCGCACCTGATGCACTTCTGGGGTCACCATGTAATACTCCAACACAGTCTGTTTGACCAGGGAATAATCCAGGCCATCCACATAATCCAGAGTGCGGTAGGTCGCAGCTGCGCCCCCTTCTAGCAGACCCACGAGGTGCCGTATCCAATCCGTGCTTGGCACCTCCAAGAGCTGGCACTGCTGCTCAAAGTCCTGAAAGAACCCCTCCACATCCCTGGCGGCTTCGTTGAAGGGTCTAAAGTCCCTGCGGGGGGTAACCCGCGGCCCTGGGGCTGGAAGGACAGGTTAGCTCACAGTGGCTCCCTTGGCTCTCTTTCATGCACCCTCCGGATAGCCTCTCGCTTGTCCTCTGCCATGGCATCTGACCTCAAGAGGGCCATCTTCCTCCACCCGAGTCAGCCAGGGGCTCTTGGGCCCAGGGTCATGGTGTGCTGGGGAGGCTGGGGTTGGCCTGCTCTCCTCCCTTGCTGGGGCATCCTGGGGATCAGCTTCCTCAATGGCTGCGACCAGATCCTCTTTCGCTAGGCCCCTCCAGGTAAGGGACAGCTGCTCGGCCCTCTCCTGCAGATATGCCACAGTCCACTTCTTGTATTCGCTGGGCCAGGCCTGTTCCCGCTTTCGCTGTCTGCCATCTCCTCAGTGTCCTGATCCCACCACTGCCAACCAGTGTGACGGAGCGTAGGCAGGACAGAACACACAGAGTAGATGGCAAACGCACAAAGCTTTATTGAGGCAAACAGATGACAGTCACCGAATAGAGGAGTTCGCAGGGAGGGTGAATACACCAGTCCAGGGCGACACGGAAGGACCAACACACTTAAAGTCCAACACCGAGAGCCAAGGGAGAGTCTCTGCAGCAAGTAATCCAACAGGGAGTTTGGTGTGAGCCTGGATCTCTGGAGTCTAGCAATCAGTCTTCCCCAGCTCTGGGAGAAGGGAGGGTCCTAGGCAGACTTGGGTCTCTGCCTCGCCTGGCCACAAATGTCCTGGCCGCAGCTCTCGGGCTCCTTCCGTCAGCTACCCAGTGAATACCTCGGGAGCTCTGCATCAGCTTCTTAAAACTGGTCGGACCCCCCTAGTCACCTAGGGACTGCAGAGATAGAGCAAGGACAGAGCAAGGGCTGGGGGGGGGGGCAGCTGTGACACAAGGGGGTTTATGGTGACTTAAATGGTTAATATTTTTAACATTGCACTGTTTATCTCCTCCTCCCCTCCCTGCCTGCCTCCAACAGTGCACCCGGGGACTAGCAGGAGGCAGAGAGACACCATGCAGCGTGAAATGAGCAATGATTGGGTGCTTGTCAGGAAAGGGGAGCGTGGGGCTAATCCTTTATCCCTTTCGCTGTCAGAGCCGTTTTTGCGTTTTTTGCTCAAGATTTTAAAAAATCATTTTAGTCCTGAAGATTACACAAAACCCCCAAACATGATATATATTTTCTAAAATCAGAGACCTTAGAGTATAAAATAGTGGTAGTTCCAATTTTTTATGTCGCATGATATTACCACAAAATTTCTGTAAAAAATACAGGTTAGTTAATTTTAGGGCACAAAAAAAAAGCAAGAAATTACCCTATTTTTTGTAAAATATAAAAGATGAGGTTGCGAGTAAATAGATATCCAACTTGTCAAACCTTAAATTTGCATGCACTCGTGAAATGGCGATGAACTTCAGTACTGTATATTTTCTATAGGTGACACTTTTAAAGCCCCTTCTAGGTCATCAGTATAGTGTTACGGGGGTGGTCTGGTGCTAGATCTAGTGCTTCCATTCTGGTGTGCATGTGTATCGCAATCGACTGTTTAATGCATAGGCAGCCCAGCGTGTGCTTTTACGTTTGTACAAATGGGGGGTGTTGTTTTTTTTTCATAACATAGGGGACAATGTGATGGAAGTGGATGTGTGTCAGGAATGGACTGGTGTTGTGTTTGTCCTGGGCCCTGCATCCTGTTTCTGTCCTGCATCCTGTTTCTGAACCGCTGCTGACTTCTCCTGCTCTGATCCCGGCTCGCTCCTGACCATCCCTCTGTCTGACCCTCTGTACCACGCTGCTTGCTACCTGTTCTGATCCCTGGCTTGTGACCCTGACCATCCCTCTGCCTGACCCTCTGTACTACGCTGCTTGCTACCTGCTGAACCTGGCCAGTGACCCCGACCAATCTCCGCTTGCTCCCCCTGTACCTACCTGCCCTATTGATATTGACCCGGCCTGCCTGACGACGCTTGCTTGTATGTACTGTTATCTGTGGGTGGTTGGTTTGGTTTGGTTGCACTGTATTATGTTTTAGTATTGCACTGCGTTTATGTTTGTATTGTTAGTGTTAATAAATTATATTGTTTATAACATATCTGAGGTCTGCGTTTCCCTGCGTCAGCCACACACCTCTGGTCACACCTGGGAGCCCTGACATTACACCAAGGCCAATCCTGACCAGAAGTGGCTGCACAGGGAAGCCATCTTGGCTTATTGCTGGGAAGGATGGATCTGGATGAGGTTGTGTATTTATATCTGCTAGTGTTTGATGACAGGGAGTATGCTTATCAAACTCTGAAGGAGTATCCCCGGGATCAACTACTAGAATGTATACGGCTCGCTCATGTTCTAGTAGATCAGGGCACAGAGTTCTCTGAGGTGCAGCCTTTGATTGAGGTTTGTGCTGAGTTGGTTTCATCTGGTTCCCCCGAATGCAGGGATGAATTTTTGCCACCATTTAGTGCAGACCAGGTAGAGTCCCTGGTGTGGTTATTAGAGGATGATGTGGGTTACTTTCTGGAGCGTTATTCCACATGTTCACCACAGACACTAAGAGATTGTATAAACGCAGTGCAGTCATTGACCAGACAGGCTTTGTGTAAGCTCAGATTTGTTCAACCCATACTGCAGACATGGACAGACTTGTTGCACCCAGCCTCAGTCAGCTTACAAAAACCCAGTCCTGCTTCTAACTCTATTCCTGTATTCCCACCAGCTCCTCCAGTTACAGCCCAGTATACTTGGCTATCTACCGCATGTCAGTACCCTGTTCCCACTCGCTGCACCTATCCTGCCTTTAACCCTGTAAAAAAGCCCTCTGTAGCAACTGCTCCCTCTCCTGTTCCATCCTCCAGTTTTTCTCTGTCTCCAGCTGCTCCATTCATTTGCAGACCTGCGTTTACTTGCAGTGCTCCAGTAGTTAAAACCAGAAAAAAGCGAAAATTCTTTCCAACCAATACCATCCTGCCAGTATCCAAACCGGTGAACCTGCCTTCCGTGACTCAGCCTGAAGCCTCTACTCAGCCTGAAGCCTCTACTCAGCCTGAAGCCTCTACTCAGCCTGAAGCCTCTACTCAGCCTGAAGCCTCTACTCAGCCTGATGCCTCTACTCAGCCTGATGCCTCTACTCAGCCTGATGCCTCTACTCAGCCTGATGCCTCTCTTCAGCCGGATGCCTCTCTTCAGCCGGATGCCTCTCTTCAGCCGGATGCCTCTCTTCAGCCGGAAGCCTCTCTTCAGCCGGAAGCCTCTCTTCAGCCTGATGCCTCTCTTCAGCCTGATGAACTGATCCAGCCCGACGATCCTATTAGGCCAGTTGACTCGATGCCCGCTGTTGATCCAGATGATCCGGTACCTGATCCAGTGCCCGCTGTCGTGCCAATTGACTCAGAGCCCGCTGTCATACCTGGTGACCCGGTGCCCACTGCCTTGCCAGATGACGCGGTGCCCGCTGGCAAGCCAAATGACCTGATGAATGGTGACCCAGTGCCCGCTGTCGAGCCAGACAATCCGATACCTGATGACCCGGTGCCCACTGTCGTGCCTGTTGACTCGGAGCCCACTGTCTTGCCAGACGACTCGGTGCCCGCTGTTCCGCCAGACGACTCGGTGCCCGCAGTCTTGCCAGACGACTCGAAGCCTGCTGTTCCGCCAGTTGGCTCGGTGCCCGCAGTCTTGCCAGACGGCTCGGTGCCCGCAGTCTTGCCAGACGACTCGGTGCCCGCAGTCTTGCCAGTCGACTCGGTGCCCGCAGTCTTGCCAGACGACTCGGTGCCCGCAGTCTTGCCAGACGACTCGGTGCCCGCAGTCTTGCCAGACGACTCGGTGCCCGCTGTTCCGCCAGTCGACTCGGTGCCCGCTGTTCCGCCAGTTGACTCGGTGCCCGCAGTCTTGCCAGACGACTCGGTGCCCGCAGTCTTGCCAGACGACTCGGTGCCCGCTGTTCCGCCAGACGACTCGGTGCCCGCTGTTCCGCCAGACGACTCGGTGCCCGCAGTCTTGCCAGATGACTCGAAGCCTGCTGTTCCGCCAGTTGGCTCGGTGCCCGCAGTCTTGCCAGACGACTCGGTGCCCGCAGTCTTGCCAGACGACTCGGTGCCCGCAGTCTTGCCAGACGACTCGGTGCCCGCAGTCTTGCCAGACGACTCGGTGCCCGCAGTCTTGCCAGAAGACTCGGTGCCCGCAGTCTTGCCAGACGACTCGGTGCCCGCAGTCTTGCCAGACGACTCGGTGCCCGCTGTTCCGCCAGTTGACTCGGTGCCCGCAGTCTTGCCAGACGACTCGGTGCCCACTGTTGTGCCTGGTGACTCGGTGCCCGCCGCTTCGTCTGGGGGCCCGAGACCTGTTGCTCCGCCTGAGGGCCCGAGACCTGTCGCCCCGCCTGGGGGCCCGATGCCTGTCGCCCCGCCTTGGGGCCCGATGCCTGTCGCCCCGCCTGGGGGCCCGAGGCCTGCCGCTCCGCCTGAGGGCCCGAGGCCTGTCGCTCCATCTGGGGGTCCGGCGCCCGCCGCTCCGCCTAAGGGCCCGAGACCTGTCGCTCCATCTGGGGGTCCGGCGCCCGCCGCTCCGCCTGAGGGCCCGAGACCTGACGCTCCATCTGGGGGTCCGGCGCCCGCCGCTCCGCCTGAGGGCCCGAGACCTGACGCTCCATCTGGGGGTCCGGCGCCCGCCGCTCCGCCTGAGGGCCCGAGACCTGTAGTTCCGCCTGGGGGTCCGGCGCCCGCCGCTCCGCCTGGGGGCCCGAGGCCTGTCGCCCCGCCTGGGGGCCCGGTGCCTGTCGCCCCGCCCGGGGGCCCGGTGCCTGTCGCCCCGCCCGGGGGCCCGGTGCCTGTCGCCCCGCCCGGGGGCCCGGTGCCTGCCGCCCCGCCCGGGGGCCCGGTGCCTGCCGCTCCGCCCGGTGGCCCGGTGCCTGCCGCTCCGCCCGGTGGCCCGCTGCCTGCTGCTTCGCCTGGTAGCCCGATGTGCCTCTGCCCGGAGTCCTGCCCGATGTGCCTCTGCCCGGAGTCCTGCCCGATGTGCCTCTGCCCGGAGTCCTGCCCGATGTGCCTCTGCCCGGAGTCCTGCCCGATGTGCCTCTGCCCGGAGTCCAGCCCGATGTGCCTCTGCCCGGAGTCCAGCCCGATGTGCCTCTGCCCGGAGTCCAGCCCGATGTGCCTCTGCCCGGAGTCCAGCCCGATGTGCCTCTGCCCGGAGTCCAGCCCGATGTGCCTCTGCCCGATGTGCCTCTGCCCGGAGTCCAGCCCGGTGTGCCTCTGCCCGGTGTGCCTCTGCCCGGTGTGCCTCTGCCCGGAGTCCAGCCCGGTGTGCCTCTGCCCGGAGTCCAGCCCGGTGTGCCTCTGCCCGGAGTCCAGCCCGATGTGCCTCTGCCCGGTGTACCGCTGCCCGGAGTCCTGCCCGGTGTGCCAGTCTTTGATATCCCGCCAGTTACCAGACCCGGGCGGTGGAACATTTTTCCCAGATAGGACTGTTTGGAGCATCCTGAGGCTGCTCCTTGAGGGGGGGGGTACTGTCAGGAATGGACTGGCCAGCAATGGTGGGACTCACCTGCCTTTTGATCTGCAGTACCAGGGCTGGCCAGCAGATGCTCCCAGCAATCAGAGACTCAACTTTGCAGCCAGCTAACACCTGGAACTGATTATGCTGGGGTATTTAAGGGATGGCCAGACCAACAGACTCGGCCTTGGTGTTGTGTTTGTCCTGGGCCCTGCATCCTGTTTCTGTCCTGCATCCTGTTTCTGAACCGCTGCTGACTTCTCCTGCTCTGATCCCGGCTCGCTCCTGACCATCCCTCTGTCTGACCCTCTGTACCACGCTGCTTGCTACCTGTTCTGATCCCTGGCTTGTGACCCTGACCATCCCTCTGCCTGACCCTCTGTACTACGCTGCTTGCTACCTGCTGAACCTGGCCAGTGACCCCGACCAATCTCCGCTTGCTCCCCCTGTACCTACCTGCCCTATTGATATTGACCCGGCCTGCCTGACGACGCTTGCTTGTATGTACTGTTATCTGTGGGTGGTTGGTTTGGTTTGGTTGCACTGTATTATGTTTTAGTATTGCACTGCGTTTATGTTTGTATTGTTAGTGTTAATAAATTATATTGTTTATAACATATCTGAGGTCTGCGTTTCCCTGCGTCAGCCACACACCTCTGGTCACACCTGGGAGCCCTGACAATGTGTCTGCTTTCCTCCCTTCCCTCCGCCGGCAGATGGGCAAGCGAATCCCGGGAGACAATGGGGGGGGGGGGGGGAGCTTCACACAGAAGGGGGCGTAGAGGCTGGCACTGTGTGGAAGCATCAATAGGAACCTCTTGGCCTTTCCCTTCCAGGACATCATTAAAAGAACCATCAGAGCTGCAGCATGCATTTCAGAATTAAGTCTGATTTTCCTCTAGAGTCTGAACATAGAGCTCTGAGGCAACCAGATTAATGACTCTTTCATCTCACTTCCATTTGTAGTCTATCCAGTTCAATAGGCTTCCACAGCTCCCCCTTCCAGCAGACCCACAAATTGGTAAACTCAATCCATGTGAGAAACCTTGGACAGTACACATTAGTACTCAAAATCTTGAAGGAATCATTGGCATACCCTAAGTTTTCCTTGAAGGGTTAAAGCTCTTTTGGTAAAGCTTCAGGATCTCCCTCATTGCAAAGGCAAATTCTCAGTACCTTGCAGCTTTCCCACTGCTTCTGTCTCATTTGGGCCTTTTGCCATAATTTTTCTCTTTGGTGTGGCATCTTAAATTGATATAAAAAGTTCATAGAGGTAATGGGGTGCCAAGCCATGGAGAGTAAACAAGATGATCTTAAAGTCTATGCGAAACCTGACGGGTAGCCAGTGCCAGGATAGGGATATTATGATCCCTTGTACCAGACCTAGTGAGGATTCTGCCTGCAGAATTTTGTACATATTGAAGTTGATTAATAGTGGATTTAGGTACACCAGCGAGTAGAGCATTGCAGTAGTCAAGTCGGGAGAACACAAATGTATGGATCAGCTTTTCAGCCACAGTGTATGATAGCATGGGATGCAGCCGAGCAATGTTTCTTAGGTGGAAAGAAAAAGGTTCTAACAACATTTTGTACATGTGGATCAAAGGTTAAACTAGCATCAAATATCACATCTAGATTTTTCATTTTAGACTGAAGTTCAAGTAAAGTGCCATCTATAGATAGACTAATTGATGGGGAGTGCCAATAAGCATAACTTCAGTCTTGTCACAGATTAACTGAAGGAAATTTTGTGCCATCCAAGTTTTTATATCACAAATACAGTTGGATAGGAGAGAAGCAGCCAAAGTAGAATCCGGTTTAGTGTGGAGTGTCATCAGCAGAGAAGTGATAAATGAGCCAATGCCATCTAAGCAATTAGCCAAGTTAGCATCAGACTAGAATCTGCCAATTGAAACAAAGTGACAGTGATCAGTAGGATATGACAATCTATTTCAGAGCCAATTCTGTACTGTCCGTGATACTTTTTTTATTTGCACTAACATACAATTGTGAGGACAAGCTTTCGGGATATGTCCCCTTCTTCAAGGTCTAAGCAGTACTATTACAAATCACAAAGTTTAAGCAGAATGTTAGAAGGGATTGAGGGAAAAAAAAAAAGGGCTACAGATAAGATATATCAAAAGCGAGGGGGGGGGGGGAATACTACACTCACACAGAGGGGGTCAAGCTTTAGCTAATAGATAGTCATAAAGCTGTCGGATAATGGTTGAGGAATCCCATGTCCAAATTAAGGCCGTTATCTTTTGTGTCAAATAGAATTATCATTCTTAGTTCAAATGTTTTTCTTTCCTGGATGGATTTGAATTTTCCTATCAGAACTAAAATATTGAGGTCTTCCATATTGTGGCCTGGTTGTGTGAAATGGTGTCCTACAGGTGTGCAGAGGTCATCTTCTTTGTGTTCCTTGATGGTACGTCTGTGCAAATTCATCCTTGTTTGCAACTTCTGTCCTGTTTCACCAACATAAGATCCTTTGCTGCATTTTCTGCACTTGATAAGGTATACAACATTACTGGAGGTGCAGCTGTATGACCGCGGTTTTAGATCGGCTGGTCCTTCGGTCACGAGTTTGGTGAGAAGGTCTGGGGTCTGACGCCGTGGGCGTGACGTATTACTGTTAGACACAAAAGATAACGGCCTTAATTTGGACATGGGATTCCTCAACCATTATCTGACAGCTTTATGACTATTAGCTAAAGCTTGACCCCCTCTGTGTGAGTGTAGTATCCCCCTCCCCCTCCCTTTTGATGTATCTTATCTGTAGCCCTTTTTTTTTTTTTCCTCAATCCCTTCTAACATTCTGCTTAAACTTTGTAATAGTACTGCTTAGACCTTGAAGAAGGGGACATACCCCGAAAGCTTGTCCTCAAAATTGTATGTTAGTGCAAATAAAAAAGTATCACGGACAGTACTCAATTGTTTCTGTTGCAAATGCACTAATATGGCTACAATCAACCCAGAGCCGATTCTGAGACTCAAAATATGGTTTCAAGGCGAGAGAGTAAAAGTTAGTTAGCGAGCCAGATTTAGAAGCTAACAGAAGGACAGACGTCATGTGGGGGAGTGGCCTGAACATGGCGCTGGAAGACTGTTAAGTGCAGGAGATCCCAACGCCAGCCATGTAGAGGAAGCCTGGGCCTGACCTATGCCTGACCTATTTTTATTGTACCTAACAATCGTACCTGATCCTGTGGGGGGTGCCGGTCGGTGGTGCAGTGATCCACGGTGTCGGTCACGAGGCGGAAGGCAGCTGCTGTGGTTTCTGGTGGAGGGACCAGCGGTCTGAAGCTGGGATCCTGGAGCTCCCAAATGGACCGGTGCCAGCCGACAGAGGTGCCTCCTGAAGTGTGGGTGGCGCCGAGAGAGGGAGACTAAGGAGGCGCCTGAACAAGGAAGGCCCATGAGTGGAGGCATCAAGCTTGCTGGACACCCCAGCGGCCGGAAAAGGGGACACACTACAGGAGACCCAGAGGTAAGGAGAGACCCCAGGATACAAGACGTATTGAGGCCTAGACTCCCATTCAGGTGACCCTGCAAATTGGAGCACGAGATACCGACTGGGATAGAGGAACGCATAAAGATAGATGGATCCAGAAGCCCGGGCTCGGAGGGTGAGTTGCCGTGGGAAACGGCAGGAGATTTAAGTTGTTATTTCTTCTGTTATTAGCAACTGTATACCTGAGCAGTAGGGCTGGACGGTTAGAAGACCAAGGAGTCGGGGTCTCTCAGAGGCCTACTTGGGACTGTAAAGTCATCGTAAAAGATCAACGAGGACAGGTCCCCCGGTGGTGTGGGAACATTGTATTTTTCAACAATGAATGAAAAACCTGAGGCGAAGTGCAGCTATTATGAAGAACAGATCCACTAAAGGGGAGGGGGGTGGAAAAACTCTGCAGTCCTACACAAATGCTAGCACAATAAAGAAATACTTGCCATTACAGGAAAAAAGCCCAGAGAAACTAAGTCCGGAAAGAACTAAAAAATTTGATGGACATCTTGAAAGAACTAAAACATTTGATGGAGAGCAGTCTAGACTGTCATTTGGTGTACGGGGAGAGAATCAGAGTAATGAATTGATAAACGATAACAGTGTAAATGACCAAAATGTCTCCGAACAGGGAGTAATATCACAAATCCCCACAAAAATAGAGATGGCAGAAATGTTCACAAAACTGGAACTTTCTATGAAAAATAAAATGGCAGTGATTCATAAGCATCTTGGACAACTTAAGAAGAAACAACTTAAGGATTAGGGGCCTCCCAGAGGATTCACATGAAGAGGACCTACGGGAATAAATAAAGGTGTTTAACCCACTGACAGGTAGACCAGCCACAGATCCTCTAAAGATTGAGAGAATACATAGAATAAAAACGCCCACCGGGAGTTACATCAGACACCCCTAGAGATGTGATTGTCCAATTCCATCATTATGATGACAGAGAAAGAATTTGGAAAAAATTGCGAGAGACCGAAGAAGTAAAATTCGGAGAGACAAAATTACAAGTCTGATGAGAACCTTGTTGGACCAGATGAGGGAAAAGGGAATTTGTTGTAATTGGGGGTTCCCAGCATGTCTGATTGGGTGGAAAGATGGGAAATCAGCAAAGTTAAGATTCCCAGAAGAACTTGGTGACTTTTGTGAAAAATTAGAACTGCAGAATGTGAGAATTGTGGGGTGGTCGGAGGGGTCAAATGAAAGGTCAAAAAAGAGAAGTGGCAGTTAGTGAGAAAAAGGAGAAGATAGATAGAATTGTGGGGAGGGGCAGTGGGGAGGAGGTCAGTGGGAGAGGGACAGAAGGATAGGGTTTTTTTTTCTCTATCTCTTCTTCTCCCTTTTTCCTTCTCAACCCCCCCACCGTGTTCCCCAGTAGGTCTTTAGGGAAGATAGGTAGAGATGTCGGGGCATCAGGAGGACAAACAGGATATTGAACACTTGAACCCAATGCTGGGAGCTGGGGGCAAGAGTAGGCGTCCATGTTCAGAGTGTTACCCCCAAATAAGGAATCATCAGTGGGGGAATCCCACATCAGATTCCAGGTCACTGTATAGGCCAGGGTTTTTTTAGTAATTTTGCTAAGGAGTGGGAGGGGGGTAGGATGATGGGAATGAGGGTGGAGTGGGGGGGAGGAAGGTACATGGGACGGATAGTCTATACTGTATTCCCTCCGAACAAGAAAGAGAATAGAAACACTAGACAGCTATGAGTTAGATTAAAGTGAGTAAGGCCTCCTGCGCTTTAAATGGAGAGAGCTACAAAGAAGTTGCTATCACCTGACCTGACTTCACTAGCTAAAAAACAATGATAAAGACAACGGTGAAGTGCTAGCAATATAATACAGATTAAAAAAATGACAAAAAATAAAGTAAATATAAGTACCGTATTTTCCGGCGTATAAGACGACTTTTTAACCCCTGGAAATCTTCTACAAAGTCGGGGGTCGTCTTATACGCCGGGTGTTGTGCTGAAACCTTACCTGTACTTCCGAGCTGACGCTTCTGCGCATGTCTTCGGCAGCAGTAGACGATCGCTGATCACCATTCCTCGCAGAACTGCATGAGACGTCGGATGCAGCCGTTCAGTGCTCGATTGAGCTTGACTGAAACTGTGACATGTGCAGAAGCGTCTTCTTGCCTTCTCTGCATATCACAGTTTCAGACAAGCTCAATCGAGCACTGAACGGCTGCATCCGACGTCTCATGCAGTTCTGTGAGGAATGGTGATCAGCGATCGTCTACTGCTGCCGAAGACATGTGCAGAAGCGTCAGCTAGGCAGTACCTTGCAGGAAATACGGTAATTAACATTAATTATTATATATTAATAACTGTGGCAGTTCTCAGATCATCTTGGAGACAGGGAGGGCTGGGCAGGCAGGGAGAGCTGACCCACCCAATCCAAGCAGGCTTTGTATGCAGTGTGCACAGAAAATACTGGTACATCGCTTGCCGTGATTGGTTGGTAGAGGGGGGTAGTCTTATACGGCGAGTATAGCCCAAAGCCTATATTTTAACAGGAAAAGTAGGGGGGTCGTCTTATACGCCCAGTCGTCTTATACGCCGGAAAATACGGTAAATATAAACAGCAAAAGATGTATTAATGATGTATAAAAGTGAAGTGAACGTTCAACGTGCTGATCCAATCAGATCTAATGAGGTGCTGCAAGAAGTGAAACAGGTAAAACCTGTATCTATAAATGTGGACCCTTTTCCCAATGGAAAAAACGATGAGCAAACCAACCAAAACCTCCCCCTGTCCACATGGGGGACTGATAGTAAATATAAAATTTGATCTGGATTGGATCAGATGAGTTCGATTAACTTTATGACACAACGTGAAAGAATTAAATTCTCCTACTAAAAAACAAACTACTTAGAGAAGTTCACCAACTTTCAGCAGATGTTGTGTTTGTACAACAAACAAAAAATACCTGTGCTCAAACTATGCAATAAATAGGGATATTTAGTTCACACATATTGCAATACATGCTTAAGCTGGCCAACTGCGTCAAAGTAATCCCTCTATGGCCAGTTCTACACTGCTCTGCCTACGCAAATGCTACTGTGGACACAATGCTAGCATAGGGGAAAAGACACAATGGGGAGAGCTACAAGGTTAGCCAGCTTAAGCATGTATTGCAATATATGTGAACTAAATATCCCTATTTATTGCATAGTCTGCTTGAAAGGGTATATACCAGTGTGCAGAGGGTCCTTCAGAATTTCTAGTGTTAATATGTGGTTACACCCGTTTAGCACCTGATGGATAAATGCATGCACTAGCTGTTGGGATTTGAGCACAGGTATCTCTTGTTTGTTGTATTGTTGGGTCAGTAGCCAGACCTGAACCTTGTAGCTCTCCCCATTGTGTCTTTTCCCCTATGCTAGCATTGTGTCCACAGTAGCATTTGCGTAGGCAGAGCAGAGTAGGACTGGCCATAGAGGGATTACTTTGAAGCAGTTGGCCAGCTTTAGCATGTATTGCAATATGTGTGAACTAAATATCCCTATTTATTGCATAGTCTGATTGAAAGGGTATATACCAGTGTGCAGAGGGTCCTTGAGAATTTCTAGTGTTTGTACAAGAGACACATTTAACATATGACTAATATTAAACTATACTTGAGGTACTACCCAACATGGTACTATGCGGACTCACCAACAAAGAAAGCTAAAGGAGTAGCAATCGGGTTCTCAAAATATGTGGGTTTTGATATGGAGGAGAGATTGGTGGACCCAGAGGGTCGGTTCCTATGCATGAGAGGGAAAATAAGGGGACAAACTTTTTTAACCTTTGTTAATATTTATGGCCCGAATCAAAATCCAGAAGTATTTCTGTATGGACTGTTGGGGAAAATTATGGAGTTTTAAAAAAAGAAAAAAGAATTATATTGAAAAAATTAAGGACCAAAAAAAAAAAGCGTTCTATAGTAAGCAGTATGATTTCAATTCTAAGAACCCAAAAGTTACAGGAGGTAGAAACGGTTGGAATAGCTAAAGGCAGCGGACCTGCCAAAAATAGCAAAAGAAAAATTAGTGTCTTTAGAACAGGCTCTCAGGAGGAAATGAATAAGGAATTTAAAAATCCAGTGGGGGGGGAAGCCCAGGACCCGATGGGTGCACAGTGGGGTATTCTAAAAAATTTAGAGACCAACTGGTTCCTAAGTTTTGTATATATATGAATGCCTTAGGAGAGGGAATGGGAATAAGAGTAGAATCGTTGCAAGCGCATAGAACGATTATTTTAAAAGAAGGAAAAGATAGCACACAATGTGCTAATTACAGACCTATATCACTTCTACATACAGATACAAAACAGTTTGCGAAGATGCTTGCTATGAGGTTAAAAGAGCTGATGCCTGAATGTATACACTTAGATCAAGTGGGCTTTGTGTGTGTGTATATATATATATATATATATATATATATATATATGTCACTGTATGGGAGCCTGACAATTATTAATCCCATTATTAATGCCTTGTAGCACATGCCCTCAGCGTCCTGCTCTGTTTTGTTCCAATTGTCCCCTGTGTCACTCAGCCAAATGGCCTAATTTAATGGCCTAATCAAATTACTCTGGGCCCCACTCCCTCCCGGCCAGCTGGCTGGGAGCTCTCTGCACACCTCCCAACTTGCTTTTCATCTATGCAGACATCATCTCTGCCCCCCAGGATGTCCCTGTCACCAGCCTGATTCTCCCTGAGGTCTAGTATCTCTTCCACCCTCCCGGTTGCCAAGGCGACCGGGGAGCATCCTGCAGCAGTTTAAGAGGCTGATGCTGGGAGCTCCGTTTTCATTCCGTTGAGCAGTCATCAAAGGATCTCAAGCTCCGGCGAGACCTTTGTGACTAGACTCTGCAAGTCTACTCCCCAGCCTCACAGAGACCCCACAGGAGGGAAGAGACAACCAGAGAAAGCCTGCCTGCGATTGTGAGAGGCTCCACAGAAGGGGGATAGACTATCACAGCACCGAAGATGAAATCATCCAAGCATTTCTGAAGGAGCAATTCTACAACCAATGCCTGGCGGAGGTGCGGGGATGGGTAAGAGAGAAAGCCCCTACCACCCTTGCAAAGGCTGCTGCCCTGGCCGATGAGATCCTGGAGATCAAGCCACACTAGAAATGGCGGGCCCCTGAGCCGTCAAGGGCCCCGCCTCCCGCCACCTCTGCCAAAACGAGCCCCCCACCTACCACTGCCAATCCCGCAGGGCCACCCCCCAGAGCCCGGTTTGCAGGGCCCCCCATGGAGCGCCGCTGCTACGGATGCAACCAGCCGGGGCACCTCCAAGCCAACTGCCCCACCTCTCGAAGCCGGCGCTTTACCCGTCCGGTTCACTACCTGGAACTCCATCCCACAGAAGAACCACTGCCCCTGCCTCCCAGCGAATGGATGAGCCCCCCAGACGCCAACCAACCCTGGGGGGTTTACAGTGCCCACCCCCCGGGGGCTACATACTCCACCCAGAAAAAAGCCACCTGCAGGCCGTGCGGGTAGACGGGCAACCTGCCACCGGTTTTCGGGATACGGGGACCATCGCTGATCCCCAAGTGATCCGGCAAGAAGCCATCCAACCCGGCCCTGGATTCGCCATCGAGCTGGTGGGAGGAGCCAGATATAATATCCCCAGAGCATCCGTACACCTTGACTATGGGTTCGGGGAGCAACAGTGCCAGATCGGCGTCATGGGCGGCCTCCCAGCGGATGTCCTACTCGGCAAACACCTAGGGGAGCTACGATGCCAGTACGTCGGGGCGGTGACCCGGTGCCAAGCAGGTCGAGGTCCTCCTACAGACGAAGCCACCACGGGACCTTTCCCCAGCATGGACTCGGTGAGTGAACCCCTACCCGACTCAGACCTTCCCCTGACCTGGGATCGGGAGACCTTTAAGCAGGAGGTAGCCACAGACCCCACCTTGGCTAAGTTTAGGACCCAGGCCGCCGCAGAGCGGCAGGAGGGGGATGGGGGCCAGCTTTGGTAGGAGCAGGGGTTGTTGTACCGCACAGCAGGCCCAAGCCACCCGGGTCAACCCTCTGCTAGCCCCACACAACTGATAGTACCCAGACGGTTCCGGTTCCCGCTACTCCAGATAGCCCACGACATTCCAGTAGCTGGCCACCTGGGTAAGAGGAAAACGGGGCTGCGGCTGACCCAAGCCTTCTACTGGCCGGGTATCACCCAGGACGTAGCCCACTTCTGTCAGACCTGTGACATCTGTCAGAGGAGGGGACGCCCAGGGGACAATCCCAAGGCCCCTCTCCGCCCCTTACCCATCATTGACGAGCCCTTTCAGCGGGTAGCTGTAGACATCCTGGGGCCCCTGGCCCAGCAAGGCCGGCAAGCGGTACATCCTCACGGTAGTGGATTACGCCACCCGCAACCCCGAGGCTGTCCCCCTGTCCAGCATCTCCGCCCCCAAAGTAGCCGAGGCCCTAGTCACCGTTTTCTCACAGGTGGGTTTCCCCAGTGAGATCCTGACGGACCAGGGTACCCAGTTCATGTCCGAGGTGGTCCAATCCCTCTGGTGCACATGCGGGGTACGGGCAATCCGGACCACTCCCTATCACCCCCAAACAAATGGCCTCTGCGAGCGCTTCAGTGGCACACTGAAGAGCATGCTGAGGTCCTTCGTTGATGGGGAGGCGGACTGGGAGAAGCTCCTTCCACACCTGCTGTTTGCATATCGGGAGGTACCGCAAGAGTCAACGGGGTTCTCCCCCTTCGAACTCCTGTACGGGCGGAAGGTCCGCGGTCCCCTATCCCTGCTTCGGGAACATTGGGAAGGGCAGATAGAGGACACGGGTACCCCCATCGTTCCCTACATTCTCGAGCTACGGGAAAGGCTGACCCGCCTGGCCACCTTGGCCCACGGCCACCTCCAGGCAGCCCAGACACGTCAGGTCTGGTACGACCGCAAGCCACGCGGCCGCGAGTTCACTGAAGGGCAGCAGGTGCTCAAGATCGTCCCCAACCCCCAGAACAAGCTCCAGCACATCTGGGAAAGACCCTACAAGGTCCTCCGCAAGATAGACGAGACTAGTTACGTCATTGGTCTCAACAGCGCACGGTCCAAATCAACATGTTGAAAGAGTACCATGACCGGGCTCTGCCCGTGCTCGCTGTCTGCCCCGCCTCCACAGGCAGAGCAGACGAGGGAGCCCTGCCCGATCTCCTGCAAGCCACCAAGGTCACCACTCCCCTAGATCAGATTCCCACGGGGGCTCGGCTGAACCCCCGCCAGACGGCCCAGATGCGGGCCGTGGCCTTCTCGGCCACCCCAGGCCGCACCGGGTTAGCCCTCCACCACGTGGAGACCCACAGTCAGAAACCCATCCAACAGGCCCCATACCGAGTCCCCGAATCCATGAAGGCGGCCATCCGGGCAGAACTCTGAGATTCTCCAGCTGGGTATCATCTGACCCTTCCGCAGTCCTTGGGCCTCCCCGGTAGTGCTCGTGCCAAAGATGGATGGGACCACCCACTTTTGCGTGGATTACCGGAGGTTGAATGACTACACTGTCAGTGATGCCTACCCCATGCCCCGCATAGACGACCTGCTGGTCCGTCTGGCCGGGGCCCGCTATGTTAGCACCC